>NC_089810.1:0-86517 GCF_029633855.1 Hoplias malabaricus
CCCGCACAAAACACTCAGAGAGATCGCAAAGCTCACAAAAAAACCTCAGAGAGATCGCAAAGCTCGCAAGAAAAACCTCAGACAGATCGCAAAGCTCGCAAGAAAAACCTCAGAGAGATCGCGCAGCATGCACAAAACCCACAGAGAGATCGCAAAGCTCACAAAAAAAACTCAGAGAGAGCGCGCAGCACGCACAAGATACTCAGAGATCGCAAAGAGATCGCAAAGCTCACAAAAAAACCTCAGAGAGAGCGCGCAGCCCGCACAAAACACTCAGAGAGATCGCAAAGCTCACAAAAAAACCTCAGAGAGATCGCAAAGCTCGCAAGAAAAACCTCAGAGAGATCGCAAAGCTCGCAAGAAAAACCTCAGACAGATCGCGCAGCATGCACAAAACACACAGAGAGATCGCAAAGCTCACAAGAAAAGCCTCAGAGAGATCGCAAAGCTCACAAAAAAACCTCAGAGAGATCGCAAAGCTCGCAAGAAAAACCTCAGACAAATCGCGCAGCATGCACAAAACCCTCAGAGAGATCGCAAAGCTCACAAAAAAAAACTCAGACAGATCGAGCAGCATGCACAAAACACTCAGAGAGATCGCAAATCTCATAAAAAAAACCTCAGAGAGATCGCGCAGCATGCACAAAACACACAGAGAGATCACAAAGCTCACAAAAAAAAACATCAGAGAGATGGCGCAGCACGCACAAAACACTCAGAGAGATCGCAAAGCTCACAAAAAAAAACATCAGAGAGATGGCGCAGCACGCACAAAACACACAGAGAGATCGCAAAGCTCACAAAAAAACCTCAGAGAGAGCGCGCAGCCCGCACAAAACACTCAGAGAGATCGCAAAGCTCACAAAAAAACCTCAGAGAGATCGCAAAGCTCGCAAGAAAAACCTCAGAGAGATCGCAAAGCTCGCAAGAAAAACCTCAGACAGATCGCGCAGCATGCACAAAACACTCAGAGAGATCGCAAAGCTCGCAAGAAAAACTCAGAGAGAGCGCGCAGCACGCACAAGATACTCAGAGAGATCGCAAAGCTCGCAAAAAAAACCTCAGACAAATCGCGCAGCATGCACAAAACCCTCAGAGAGATCGCAAAGCTCACAAAAAAAAACTCAGACAGATCGAGCAGCATGCACAAAACACACAGAGAGATCGCAAAGCTCACAAAAAAAACCTCAGACAGATCGCGCAGCATGCACAAAACACAGAGAGATCGCAAAGCTCGCAAAAGAACCTCAGAGAGATCGCAAAGCTCGCAAGAAACGCCTCAGAGAGATCGCGCAGCACGCACAAAAGACACAGAGAGATCGCAAAGCTCGCAAAAAAACACTCAGAGAGATCGCAAAGCTCACAAAAAAACCTCAGACAGATCGCGCAGCACCCACAAAACACTCAGAGAGATCGCAAGAAAAGCCTCAGAGAGATCGAACATCACGCAAAAAACACTCAGAGAGATCGCAAAGCTCACAAAAAAAAAAACATCAGAGAGATGGCGCAGCACGCACAAAACACTCAGAGAGATCGCAAAGCTCACAAGAAAACCTCAGAGAGATCTCGCAGCACGCACAAAACACACAGAGAGATCGCAAAGCTCACAAAAAAAACCTCAGACAGATCGCGCAGCACGCACAAAACACACAGAGAGATCACAAAGCTCACAAAAAAAACATCAGAGAGATGGCGCAGCATGCACAAAACACAGAGAGATTGCAAAGCTCACAAAAAAAAAACATCAGAGAGATGGCGCAGCACGCACAAAACACACAGAGAGAGTGCAAAGCTCACAAGAAAAGCCTCAGAGAGATCGCAAAGCTCACAAAAAAACCTCAGAGAGATCGCAAAACTCGCAAGAAAAACCTCAGAGATCGCAAAGCTCGCAAGAAAAACCTCAGACAGATCGCGCAGCATGCACAAAACACACAGAGAGATCGCGCAGCATGCACAAAACCCACAGAGAGATCGCAAAGCTCACAAAAAAAACTCAGAGAGAGCGCGCAGCACGCACAAAACACTCAGAGAGATCGCAAAGCTCGCAAAAAAAACCTCAGACAGATCGCGCAGCACGCACAAAACACACAGAGAGATCGCAAAGCTCTCAAAAGAACCTCAGAGAGATCGCAAAGCTCGCAAGAAACGCCTCAGAGAGATCGCGCAGCACGCACAAAACACACAGAGAGATCGCAAAGCTCGCAAAAAAACACAGAGATCGCAAAGCTCACAAAAAAACATCAGAGAGATGGCGCAGCACGCACAAAACACTCAGAGAGATCGCAAAGCTCACAAGAAAAGCCTCAGAGAGATCGAACAGCACGCACAAAACACACAGAGAGATTGCAAAGCTCACAAGAAAAGCCTCAGAGAGATCGCAAAGCTCACAAAAAAACCTCAGAGAGAGCGCGCAGCCCGCACAAAACACTCAGAGAGATCGCAAAGCTCACAAAAAACCTCAGAGAGATCGCAAAGCTCGCAAGAAAAACCTCAGACAGATCGCAAAGCTCGCAAGAAAAACCTCAGACAGATCGCGCAGCATGCACAAAACACACAGAGAGATTGCAAAGCTCACAAAAAAAAAACATCAGAGAGATGGCGCAGCACGCACAAAACACTCAGAGAGATCGCAAAGCTCACAAAAAAAAAAACATCAGAGAGATGGCGCAGCACGCACAAAACACACAGAGAGATTGCAAAGCTCACAAGAAAAGCCTCAGAGAGATCGCAAAGCTCACAAAAAAACCTCAGAGAGATCGCAAAGCTCGCAAGAAAAACCTCAGAGAGATCGCAAAGCTCGCAAGAAAAACCTCAGACAGATCGCGCAGCATGCACAAAACACACAGAGAGATCGCAAAGCTCACAAGAAAAGCCTCAGAGAGATCGCAAAGCTCACAAAAAAACCTCAGAGAGAGCGCGCAGCACGCACAAGATACTCAGAGATCGCAAAGCTCACAAAAAAAAACCTCAGACAGATCGCGCAGCACGCACAAAACACTCAGAGAGATCGCAAAGCTCGCAAAAAAAACCTCAGACAGATCGCGCAGCACGCACAATACATTCAGAGAGATCGCAAAGCTCGCAAGAAAAGCCTCAGAGAGATCGAGCAGCACCCACAAAACACTCAGAGAGATCGCAAATCTCATAAAAAACACCTCAGAGAGATCGCGCAGCATGCACAAAACACACAGAGAGATCACAAAGCTCACAAAAAAAAACATCAGAGAGATGGCGCAGCACGCACAAAACACTCAGAGAGATCGCAAAGCTCACAAAAAAAAACATCAGAGAGATGGCGCAGCACGCACAAAACACACAGAGAGATCGCAAAGCTCACAAAAAAACCTCAGAGAGAGCGCGCAGCCCGCACAAAACACTCAGAGAGATCGCAAAGCTCACAAAAAAACCTCAGAGAGATCGCAAAGCTCGCAAGAAAAACCTCAGACAGATCGCAAAGCTCGCAAGAAAAACCTCAGAGAGATCGCGCAGCATGCACAAAACCCACAGAGAGATCGCAAAGCTCACAAAAAAAACTCAGAGAGAGCGCGCAGCACGCACAAGATACTCAGAGATCGCAAAGAGATCGCAAAGCTCACAAAAAAACCTCAGAGAGAGCGCGCAGCCCGCACAAAACACTCAGAGAGATCGCAAAGCTCACAAAAAAACCTCAGAGAGATCGCAAAGCTCGCAAGAAAAACCTCAGAGAGATCGCAAAGCTCGCAAGAAAAACCTCAGACAGATCGCGCAGCATGCACAAAACACACAGAGAGATCGCAAAGCTCACAAGAAAAGCCTCAGAGAGATCGCAAAGCTCACAAAAAAACCTCAGAGAGATCGCAAAGCTCGCAAGAAAAACCTCAGACAAATCGCGCAGCATGCACAAAACCCTCAGAGAGATCGCAAAGCTCACAAAAAAAAACTCAGACAGATCGAGCAGCATGCACAAAACACACAGAGAGATCGCAAAGCTCACAAAAAAAACCTCAGACAGATCGCGCAGCACGCACAAAACACACAGAGAGGTCGCAAATCTCACAAAAAAAACATCAGAGAGATGGCGCCGCATGCACAAAACACACAGAGATCGCAAAGCTCACAAAAAAAAACCTCAGACAGATCACGCAGCATGCACAAAACACACAGAGAGATCGCAAAGCTCGCAAGAAAAGCCTCAGAGAGATCGCGCAGCCCGCACAAAACACACAGAGAGATCGCAAAGCTCGCAAAAAAACACAGAGATCGCAAAGCTCACAAAAAAACATCAGAGACATGGCGCAGCACGCACAAAACACTCAGAGAGATCGCAAAGCTCACAAGAAAAGCCTCAGAGAGATCGAACAGCACGCACAAAACACACAGAGAGATTGCAAAGCTCACAAGAAAAGCCTCAGAGAGATCGCAAAGCTCACAAAAAAACCTCAGAGAGAGCGCGCAGCCCGCACAAAACACTCAGAGAGATCGCAAAGCTCACAAAAAAACCTCAGAGAGATCGCAAAGCTCGCAAGAAAAACCTCAGACAGATCACGCAGCATGCACAAAACACACAGAGAGATCGCAAAGCTCACAAGAAAAGCCTCAGAAAGATCGCAAAGCTCACAAAAAAACCTCAGAGAGATCGCAAAGCTCACAAAAAAAAACCTCAGAGAGATCGCGCAGCATGCACAAAACCCACAGAGAGATCGCAAAGCTCACAAAAAAAACTGAGAGAGAGCGCGCAGCACGCACAAGATACTCAGAGATCGCAAAGCTCACAAAAAAAAACCTCAGATAGATCGCGCAGCACGCACAAAACACTCAGAGAGATCGCAAAAAAAACCTCAGACAGATCGCGCAGCACGCACAAAACATTCCGAGAGATCGCAAAGCTCACAAAAAAAACCTCAGACAGATCGCAGCATGCACAAAACACACAGAGAGATCGCAAAGCTCACAAAAAAAACATCAGAGAGATGGCGCAGCATGCACAAAACACACAGAGATCGCAAAGCTCACAAAAAAAAACCTCAGACAGATCACGCAGCATGCACAATACATTCAGAGAGATCGCAAAGCTCACAAAAAAAAACTCAGACAGATCGCGCAGCACGCACAAAACACACAGAGAGATCGCGCAGCATGCACAAGATACTCAGAGAGATCGCAAAGCTCACAAAAAAAACCTCAGACAGATCGCGTAGCACGCACAAAACACACAGAGATCGCAAAGCTCGCAAGAAAAGCCTCAGAGAGATGGCAAAGCTCACAAAAAAACCTCAGAGAGAGCGCGCAGCATGCACAAAACACTCAGAGAGATCGCAAAGCTCGCAAGAAAAGCCTCAGAGAGATCGCAAAGCTCACAAAAAAACCTCAGAGAGATCGCAAAGCTCGCAAGAAAAACCTCAGAGAGATCGCGCAGCGCACACAAAACACACAGAGACATCGCAAAGCTCACAAAAAAAACCTCAGACAGATCTCGCAGCATGCACAAAACACTCAAAGAGATCGCAAAGCTCGCAAGAAAAGCCTCAGAGATCTCGCAGCAGGCACAAAATACTCAAAGTCAAAGTTTTCGAAATTGGATCCCACTTCCAATTTATTTTACTATATTGGAATATATTGGAAGTGGTATCCCATTTCCAGTTTATTTGACTTGGCTGAAATAGACTGGAATTGGGATCCCACTTCCAGTTCATTTCAGCCAAGTCATGTACGTGTTTCATGGGATCCCACTTCCAATTTATTTCAGCCAAGTCATGTACATGTTCCATGGGATCCCACTTCCAATTTATTTGACTTGAATGAAATCAATTGGAAATGGGATAGTGAGATTGGGTCCAAAATTGGTCCCAATTTGTCAAAATTGACCCCAATTTGACTTGGTTAGAATAGATTGGAAGTGGGATCCCACTTCCATTCTATTTGATTTGACTGGAATAAATTGGAAGTGAGATAGGGTCCCAATTTGTCAATATAGGCCTCAGTTCTGGCCCCAAAAATCAAAGATTTCCAAATTCCAAATAGTAAAATAAATTGGAAGTGGGATCCCACTTCCAGTTTATTTGATTTGACTGGAATAGATTGGAAGTAAGATCCCACTTGCAATTTATTTGACTTGGTTAGAATAGATTGGAAGTGGGCAAACAAAGGAAAACATTTTTCATGAATAAATTTGCTGAACATAACATACTACGCAAGATCCCAGTGACCCCATCTTCTGATATGTTGTTTGGGGGACTCAGATGATTCAGTACTCGACGCCGTGAAGTCGGTAGACCCCCCCAAGCTCAGTTTCTGGACATCCCACTCCCAATTTATTCCCATTCAAATTTCATTCATGGGTTTTGGACACCCCTTAAAAGGGTCCGAATGACCCCAAATGTTAATATGTTTATTGTGCACACCCCACGAGACAGCCTGTGAAGTTGTGTAAGCCTAACTTCAAGTCAAATATATTGGGAGTGGGATCGGTCAGTTCCGAGTCTGACGTCCCACTTCCAATCTATTGCATTCAATTAAAATACATTGGGAGTCGGATCGGTCAGTTCCGAGTCCGACGTCCCACTTCCAATCTATTGCATTCAATTCAAATACATTGGGAGTGGAATCGGTCACTTCCGAGTCTGCCGTCCCACTTCCAATCTATTGCATTCAATTCAAATACATTGGGAGTGGGATCGGTCACTTCCGGGTCCGACGTCCCACTTCCAATCTATTGCATTCAATTCAAATACATTGGGAATGGGATCAGTCAGTTCCGTGTCCGACGTCCCACTTCCAATCTATTGCATTCAATTAAAATACATTGGGAATGGGATGTCCGACGTCTGCGCCAGACTTGACTAACCCCACCCACCAGCACAAACCAGGCAAGTAGATTACACAGCGAACAGGTAAGTGATTTTAAGGATACACTTACAGATAATGGCCATTTGTTTGCCCATAGTAAGGGTGTATGTACAAAGCTTGCTCTAAGGAATATAAACATTTGTTACAGTATCAAGACTGTCTGTCAGTCTGAAATGATGAATATTTAGCACTAAATCAAGCCACTCCTACAGGCTATAAATATGTACACAGCCCCAGACTGACGGGCAAAGGGGGTGGATTATGTATAATTTACAAAAATAATTTAATTATTAACCAAAAACATGGTTACAACTTTACTTCCTTTGAAATTATGTACATTAACATAATTAACCCCGCCACAAATAAGAACACAATCTCCTTATTAAACATTTATAGACCACCAGGGCCATATTCAGAATTTATAAAAGAATTTGGTGAACTAGCTGCTAATTTAGCAGTGTCCTGTGATACGTTAATAATTGTAGGAGACTTTAACATTCATTTTGAGAAAAGTGATGATCCCCTAAAAAAGAACATTCACATAAATCATAGATACTGTTGGTTTCACACAAAATGTATCAGGTCCTACTCATTATTGTAATCACACACTAGACTTGGTTTTGACCCTGGGCACGAACATAAAAAACTTAAATATTCTCCCGCAGTCTTCCACAGTCTCAGACCACTACATAATTTCGTATGAATAGTTTAGATATAAAAAAAAATGTACATGCCCACATTACTATATAAAGCGCTCACTAACCCCATCTACTTCCCCTAAATTTACTGAAAACATCACTGATTTATTGACCTCAGTCAGTAGTCCAGCGGACCCACTGGAGCTGGACAGACTAATGGACTACTTAGATAACACACTTTGATCAACTTTAGATAGTGTAGCACCACTTAAGCGTAAAAAGCTACGACAGAAAAAACTCGCTCCCTGGTATAATGAAGAAACACTCACCTTAAAACAAACCGTAAGGAAATTAGAGCGGAAATGGCGGTCGACTAAACTGGAAGTATTTCACTGTGCCTGGAAAAACAGCCTTATCGAATTTAGAAGGGCGCTCGTCAATGCACGTTCAGCACATCTGGCCTCACTGATTGAAAATAATAAAGACAATCCTAGAGCACTCTTTAATGTAATCTCTAAACTTACAAACAATCGGGCAGCTACTGATACACAGATCCCAGCTGTTCACACCAGCAATGCTTTTATGGACTTTTTTAACAATAAGATTGAACATATTAGACAAACAATATACTAAATCCAGCCTGTCTGTCATCTGGTGTGGATGATATAGAACAAAACAGAGAAGGACGACTAGAGGACTTTGACCCACTACCACAGCTAGAATTGGATTGACCTGTTTGTATGACCTGCACACTTGATGCAATACCAACAAAACTATTTAAAGAAGTATTACCAGTCATAATCAATCCCCTTTTAACAATCATAAATTCGTCCCTTATACTGTATGTGATCACGTACACAAAGCATTTAAACTAGCAGTTATTAAACCCCTGATCAAGAAACCGAATCTTGATCCTAGTGTACTATCCAATTACAGACCTTCTCTTCATATTTAAGATCTTAGAAAAAGTTGTGGTCCAACAACTTCCCTCATACTTGCATAAGAATAACATATATAAAAAATTTCAATCTGGTTTTAGGCCACACCATAGCACCGAAACGGCTTTAGTTAAGATAGCAAACAACCTTCTTCTCACCTCTGATCGAGGCTGCGTATCCATGCTAGTTCTACTCGACCTCAGTGCAGCTTTTGATACAAGTGATCATACTATTCTGCTAGAAAGATTAAAAAACATGGTTGGAATAACAGGAACGGCCCTATCATGGTTTAAGTCTTATCTCAAGGATCGCTACCAGTTTGTAAAAGTAAATAATGTTTCTTCTTTGTAAGAAAAAAATGAGATCTGGAATTTCCCAAGGCTCCATTCTAGGACCTTTACTATTCATATTATAAATGCTGCCACTGGGCAGAGTTATTAGCAGGCATGGCATTACCTTCCACAGTTACACAGATGACACACAGTTATACATATCAGCCAAACCAGATGACAAACCTACACTAAAGAAAATGGAGGACTGTGTTAAAGAAGTGAAGCATTGGATGTCATACAATTTCCTTCTGCTAAACAGCGACAAAACCGAGGTTCTCCTTCTAGGTCCAAAACCTGTTATAAATAAGGTATCAGACTTAATACATAATTTTGACTTCCCTGTTCTCCCTAGCTCATCAGCTAAAAATCTGGGTGCCATAATTGATTCAGATCTATCATCATGATCAGCATATAGGTAAAATTACAAAAACAGCTTTCCTACATCTTCGGAACCTCGCTAAGTTAAGAAATTCCTTATCCCACCCAGATGCAGAAAAATTTGTTCACGCTTTTATTACATCAAGATTAGATCATTGCAATGCACTTTTATCAGAATGCTCCAGCAGAAACTTGAGTAAACTCTTTCTCCTACAAAGCCCCTTGGCTCTGGAACAATCTTCCAGCTAGTGTCCGGGACGCAGACACAGTCACTATGTTTAAGTCTAGGCTCAAAACACACTTGTTGAGTTTAGCCTTTGGCAACTAACCTCTGTCTAGTTTAAGGTTGTCATTTCAGGAACTCATGGACATGGGGAATCAGGGTAAACGCGGATGATGTGCTCACAATTTCTCTTTTTTGGAGCTGAAAGACGTCCTTGCCTGAGCTCCTTCTGGTTTCCCTCCTCCCAGTCTGTTACAGTCAGATCCGTCACATGCTCTTTTTCTCTGCTGCACTCAACTAAACTAACCGCTTCCCTTTACTGTTTTCTGAGAAAATGGTGGCCCACTGATGGAAGATTGTTTGCTGGATTCTCCTGCGGCCCAGACCAGACCAGACCAGCTGCTCACCTCCATCTACTGCTGCCAGCCTCTGACCACTCACCATGATCAACTACACTGAAGTAGAAATGGACTCAGATTAGCAACATTGACTGATTCTTCCAAATCTGATGCACTATTATTATGCCCCAAGATTGATGTCACTATTATGATTATTATCATTATTATTATTATTATGTAGCATAATGACAATTCATTGGTGATCATTTAAAATTCAATCTATAGTTTGATCAGAGGAGGATGGGTCTCCTTTGTGAGTCTTGGTTCCTCCCAAGGTTTCTTCCTCCAGCCTTGAGGGAGTTTTTCCTTGGCAGTGTCGCCTTCCGCTTGCTCGCATTGGGCTTTGTTTTAAATGTTCTGTTCTGAAACTGTGAAGCTGCTTTGTGACAACGTCAGTTGTAAAAGGCGCTATACAAATAAAGTTGATGTTTGGATGTCTTTTCAACTTTAATCCAGAGTTTATTGGATGACATTTATGTACGTGATTTCCACATTGAAATAACGGCTTTAAAAGGACGTCTTTAATGTGACTTAGTTAGTCGTCTTTTCAACGTCAGTGTTTCATTTTCATTTTCAACCTTAAAAAAACGTTGATTAGACCACAGTCAAGTACATTATTTCAACATTGAATCAACGGCTAAATGTTTACTGGGATTGCAGTTAGCACACTACACTGATCAGAGCATTTTATTAAACACATATGGAAACATTCAGTGTCATGCTGAAGGGAGGAGATTGTTATTTAAGTTTAAGTGAAGACGACTGGACTGGAACGACAGCTCTAAAATGAATGAACTCTGAGTGAGAAACCGGAAGGTGGCAGAAGAGAACTGATGTAAAAACACAGAAGAAGAAGACGATGAAGCTACGCACTCTTTTCAGTGACCGCGGCACGCGAGCAGCTCTCACCAGCCTCAGGGAACAGCTTCATCCCATAAATATGTCAATTTAACCTTCTATTTTTGGATACATATGTATTTTGGTATCGCCCAAATGTAGTCAACATCGTTAATGTTATTTACGTTATTCTATCAACTGCTATATGGTACATACGTAATATTGAACCGTTTTTTTTTTTGTTTGTTTGTTTTTTTTCCAAATGACAAACTTTAGCTAACCTGTTTAACTCTAGCTAGCTCTTTTTTCCCCTCTGACATAGAAAACATTTAAATGACATGACAATCGCTCATACATGAGTATTTTAATTTGAGTAATTATGTGGTTTGATGGCGAATTTTACAAGACGATGTGAGCATTTTTTATGTCACAGAACCGCTTACCTCAGTATAAGAAATAAAATAAGAAATAAAACTGCTTAAACACATTAAGAAGACATAAAGTAGTAGCTACGTGGGTTAAAATACATTCTCAATCTCAGTGCTGGTTTTTTGGTGTAAAGTAATATTTTGAATATATAATTTCACATACACTCATTTTTTGTTAGTGAGTAGCAGTGAGTTTTGGCTGGTGATTAATGGGTTGCAGAAGGTTATATGAAAGCTATAGAAGCTTATTTACTGAGAGAAAAAAATAAACAAAAGCACGTGAAGTAGTTTATTTTTGGAGCTGTGAAGTTAGTACATTTTTTTCAAAATTAACTATGAACATGAACTAATTCATTTTCTTTATGTAATTATGTAAAGATGGACTGTAGTAAAAAAAAATGAGTAGGGCAGTGAAAAATGGTGGGCAGGGAGAAAAGCAAATAGGAGGTTAATTTAAGTTATTTAGATGAGATCTTTAGCATCAGTTGTAGCATAATCGTTTGTACTATAACCTCATAATCTTTTACATTTGAAGTTCTGTAGTTAATGAATTTGCATGCATAAGCAGTTTACAGTTACTCAGGAACAAGGCGTACAAAACTCAAAGAGCACGCACAGTACTCGTGCAGCTGGCGCACAAAACTCAGAGAGCATGCGCTGAACTCAGCGCTCACGCACAAAGTCATGGAGCACAAATGTCAGAGCTGGATTTTTTGTTTGCAAGTTATAAGTTTTACATTTGAGATGAATTTTTTTTGTGCATTCTTTTTGGCACAAATCAGATTCCATACAGGATTCACTAAAAATAATCAACAAGTTTGCGTCACCATTTGGAATGCTGCGGATGCTTTGAGAATTAAGAATAGGCTTGCGCAACATTTTGAAAGATTCCGGATGCGCTAAAAAAAAAAAAAAAACATCTAGCAAGGTAGAGGTAGAGGTAGAAGTCTGAGACGGTCAAAAATTTAGTATAAAAAAAAAAACACAAAGGGGTACCCTTTATTATTTTTTTTTGGGGGTGAAAACTGTGACCTCCTCAGATCTTCTCCAAACCCACACCGTGTGTCAGGGAAGTCCTGACAAAGACAGTGGTGTGGTTATTTTCGCTCTACCATATCCCAAAGCTGAGATATGGAGACCTCTTCTAGTCCATAAAATGTATAACTGTATATATCAAGATGGGATTCCTATTTCCAGTCAAGCTAGGTAAACACATGAGTAGAGGGTAACCTTTAAGTTTTACGTTTGATGTTAATTTTTTTTTGTGCGATTCTTTTTGGCACCAATCAGGTTCCATACAGGATTCGCTAAAAATAAACAAGCTTGCGTCACCACTTGGATCGCTCCGGTTGCTACGAGAATTGAGAATAGTCTCGTGCAGCTTTTTGGAACCTTCAGCACATGCTAAAAATAAACAGCATGCTCACGTCATCATTTGGAACGCTCCGGTTTCTACAAGAATTAAGAACAGGTTTTGCAGCTTTTTGGAATCTTCAGGATGCGCTAAAAATAAACAGTAGGCTCACGCCACCCTTTTTAACGCTCCGGTTGCTACGAGAATTAAGAATTGGCTCTCGCAGCATTTTGGAATGTTACAGATGTGCTAAAAAAAATAAAGATTAGGCTCACGCCTCTTTTGTAAATGCTCCATGTGCTGAGTGAAGTATAGAATAGGCTTGCACAGCTTTTTGGAACCTTCAGGATTCCAAGGATTATGGAATCAGATTTGTGCCAAATATGAAACGCTCCATGGCTTTAGTGTGTGAGTTCTGAGTTCTGCGTGTGCTCTCTGAGTTTTGTGCACAAGCAGCACGAGTTCTGTGCACGAGCTCTCTGAGTTTTGTACACTGGATCCTTGAGTTTTGCAAGCAGTTTTGGCAAAAAGCTCTCGTGTGGGCGGGTTTTCTCAGGGGTACCTTCCCATTGGCTAATGAGTTTTTGAGTGACAACTCAGTGCCCAAGGCATTTTGGACTACACATGCGTACACCTACTTGCAGCTCAGCAGCGGAGAGACAGGAAAGATTTTAACATTAAAGAGTGAACAACTTTACACACACAAATTCTCTTTGTACTTTACTGTTTTAAAACGATGAAATACCTGCAAACTTCGACAATCAATGCAGATATTGAGGTAATGTTCTGTCTAAAACAAAGCATTAAAGATTTTACTGTGAGTACAAACCTGTTTGTCCCTCATTACCAGATACTGATCTGAGGTAAATGCACACCGAGGTCTGTTTACTCAGGATGAACCAGAATAAATGAGCACTTATTTGTTTATTTGTAAATTATTATTCATGAGTGCTTGAGCCCCTGTTCAGAAACCTATTGTGTACTAACATAGTGGTTCTTCGCTTTTCCATAATCACTGTTAGATGGTTTAAATGCCCAAATTTTATTTTGAAGATCACAGTTTTGAACAAATGGCATATGTGCATTTTGTTACAGGAGGTCTCAGAGAAAAGAGAAACATCACAGACAAGAGTGTTCCTGCTCCTTTAATGAATACAAATTTGCTTAATATCTAGCTCACACATTACTTCCTGGAAAACACCAGATGTAAAGTTTGAACCACAATCTGATTGAATCTCACGAGGCAGCCCACACCGAGAAAAGAACTGAAACAAACACTCAATTATAGTTCTTGCCTTAATGTTTCTCGAGGGTACAGCCTCCGGAAATCTATTACACACATCCAATATTGTGAACAGATACTTATAACCCTTTTTTGTCTTGTGCAAAGGTCCAACACAATCTATCGTCACTCGCAAAAATGGAGAGTACACAATGGTGCACAAGGCACTTTCTGATTTGGCTTACCGGCTAGCTGACAAGCATGACATGTCCGACAGTAGGAGATTACATCTCGATGCATCTTCGGCCAATAAAAATAACGCAAGACTCTCTCTTGGGCTTTACGAATACCCACATGCCCTGCCATGGGTGCTTCATGTGCCAAGCGCAACACTTTCAACCTAAAACTCTTCAGCAACACAATCTGCTCCACAACACTCCAATCTTCAACAGCAGGATGATAAGGAGGCCTCCACTTCCGCATAAGCACTCCCTGATGCATATAGAAGACCTCTGCCGACTCCTCTGTCTCCTCCCGTGTACCAGCCCCCTTACACAATGAGGCCAACTCAGGGTCCTCCTTGAGCTCCTTGATTAAGGTTTCCCTATTAAACTGAGCTGCATCTGATTAACCTAGTTTTCCAAAGAAGGTATCTCCAAGCTCAAATGCTGCCTCCTCCAGCCCTCTCTGTGGAACCACCCCCTTGGGGCGAGACTGGGCACGGGTAACGACACAGGTTGAAAACACCTCAGGATACTCCCTGGCCAAAGCCTCTGTTTCTGGTACCTCACATGGCATGTGACTAATTAAAGGGGTTACCGAAACTTGAACCCCAGCAAGATCATTCCCCAATAGCATAGAAACTCCAGGGACTGGTAATGATGGCACTACTGCTACATTAACATAGCCATTTACCAAGTTAGAGGTTAGGTACACTTTATGCAATGGCATGGCACCAAACAAACTTCCCACACCCTGAAGCAACACTGAAGAGTCATTGAAACTGGCTAATCACGAACCCCTTGTAACAACAAGGACTGAACTGCACCAGTGTCCCTGAAAATTTTAATTTTGGTTTCTGGCTCCCCAGAACCAATGGACACTGTACAGCAGGAGACAAACCCATCATACAGAGAGGGGGTTATTTCAGACTCAGGATCCACACAACTAATAGTCCTCTCTGAACCAACTACCAATGCCACAGATTTTGAAGAGTCAGTATAAGACCCACGTCTGCACTTCTGCAGAACTGGACAACCTGATTTTATATGGCCAGGTTTTCTACAATAATGGCAGATTATTTCTCCCGAGGGAGTAGAATTTACAGGTTTTTGAAGTTGACTATGAGGTTTAGAGCCAGATGGCCCTTCCCTATGACTTTTAGTCTCTGCTGATTTAACCTCTATATTAGCCTTTCTCCAACCACTGATCTCTCTTTCACTCTCGACTCCTTATGGGTAAATTCGTAAGTATCTGCCATCATAGCAGCCTTTTTAACTTCAGTCGCCCCATGCTCCTGAATGTACACTTCCTAAAGAACAGGTAGACTATTTTTAAACTGTTCCATAAGAACAAGCTGTTTTAAATCTGCAAAAGTATAAACTTCACATGCTTTCGTTCAAACACTGCCTCCTGCTGCCTAGCTACATCCAAATAGGTTTCCGCTAGCTTACGTCTAAGAGAACGGAATTTGTGCCTGTAAGTTTCTGGCACAACTTCATAGGCATTCTTCACTGCCGTTTTCACCGTGTCATACTCCATGGAGTGTGCAGAATTCAAAGCTGCATAAGCCTCCCGAGCTTTCCCCTACAGGACACTCTGAACCAAAACGGTCCAACAATTCTCCAGCCAAGCTAATTCCGTGGCTATATTCTCAAAGGCATCAAAAAACACATCTACCTCGTCTTCCTGAAATTTTGGCATTAGATGTAGACATTTGGATACATCAAACCGAGTCTCATGTCTGCGCTGTTGTTGACTCTCCATCTGCGAGAGTTTAACCTTCTCCAACTCAATCTTAGCTAACTCCAGCTCCCGCAAACTATCCTTCTCCTTCTCTCGCCTACCCTTCTCTGCTTGTTCCCTAGCCAATCTTGCCTCAATGATGGAGTCACTCAAACCTAGGGACTGAGCAAGGATCTACTATCTTAATTTTATTCAACTCTGAATCTACCTCAATCTCATAATATTCAGCAAGCTGGAGCAACTGAGGCTTCTTTAATTTTATCCAGTCCGTTGTCTGCAGATGGGCTTGGATAAAACTTTCCGGATCAAACTGAGACATTTTTGGGAAAAAATTAAAAAAATACCAAAAGCCCCCCAGCCGAAATGAGGACAGACCAGAGACCCCTAACTCTAAGGCTACTAAAATTCAAACACCAAGAGGTAACCTATATTCCCCTATTGGCCTAAAATCCCTAAGTACCACCAAAGTGTGACTACAAAACTAAAAGTACTTGACAATTTTGGCCACCTTACCTCAAGTCCTCTCATAGGACTTCTGAAAGAACACATACAACTCAAGAAGCCCCAAGTAGGCCACAATTTCCAACAGGTATTTTTGAGTCAAATCAACACCACCAAATCAGATTTCCTGAGAACTCAACCAAACATACCCAATTACCAAAGGTCTAGACTGTATACAATCAAGCAACTCTGCAATCCAATACCCACCTTAGCAAACAGCTAACCTCAACAGAGCACAAAACTATCAAGTTACAATCACACAGCCAACAATTAGATCACGAAAATAAGGTGTTGAAATCTATTGTGATGAAATGAGAACTTGGGAGGGTTCACTCTTCTTACCTAAAGATCCTCGAAGAACCCAAGCGCTGACTCCATGGTCGACCAGCCCAAGCATGTAGAGATTATTCAAAAGGGTAGGTAGTAATCTGGAGGTGCAACAGTTTCCAGAGTGCTAGAGAAAAATCAGCGCCAAAACTTCCACCATCTTATATATATATCCAAAACGACGCTCCGGTATCTGGCCTCCAAAACCAGAGGTCCTCCCCTTTAAAGGCTCCACTTCAAGATCTCAAGAAAAGTAAGACCCCCCCCCAGTGGCTGGAGTGTGTATTGTGGGAGTCAAGTGTCTATCCCAGTGCACCTAGTTTATAAGAATCTATATTCAACACCATTAACTCTATTGAGAGAAAATCCCAGTTACGAAAATAATCACACCCCTATGTAAGTCAAGGCCTCCTTAATCAACAACATTTTTATTTTGTCAATAAGGTCCATACCACACTTCTGACATATTTCATAAAATATCACCATTTAATATTCTAAACATGTACATAAACAAATGCATACATTTTCAAATGACCTTGCCTTTTCCCCACAGATATCAAATAGAAATCAGAAGAATATCTGTTAAACATACCTGAAAACCTGATTTTGGTGGCCTTAAAAGTACACTTACCCTATAATATAGCGTGATTCATATATCAAAGTATATGATCACATTCTAAAGTTGTCATATTGAGAAACAATGATAGAAACATTTTACTTCTCAACCTCAAGTAGACTGTAAGTAATTATTCAAATTTCAAAATTTAACAACCTGGCTATTAGCTCAGACATTACATAATGTGGGTTAAAAGCTAAGTAGAACACTTGCTATTCATCATAATGACACGTTGGCTAGCTGCAGCAAACATTAGAAAAGTAAGCCTAATGCAATAAAAAGTTTTGATGACTTTGTTCACTTGAGATGGCTAAAGAAAAAAACACAAACTTCAAACAAAATGACTGTTACCAACCTGACATGGCGCGCGCTCCTCTGCTCTTTGGGGCTTGAAAACTCAAGAATCCGATAGCTGCTAATCACAACGTATTAGTTGACTGCACAAACTTCTTGTCACACAGCCCACAACACCAACTCACGTTTTTCAGAACAAATTCAAAAAAGCCACACCGAATTTCAGCTGTCTAAAATGCTTCATGAAGGCTGTGGTAAATTCAAAGACTGCCCATTACCACTGCTGCAATGCCCATTATCACAAGTGTCTGTGGTGCTGCATCAGCATTCATCTTCCATCAGTTCAACAATTTTTTTCCCCTCGTGTAAGACACCTCTGTGTTGATATCTTATGTGGAAAAAAAAAAAATAAATACACACACACACACATTATATTAATTAATTATATTCTTATTGAAAGATGATACAGTAAACATATTAAAAATATTTCAGTGCAAATTTTCTGGTTCAACTTACAATGAACACTAATTATACAACTTTGCTATAAAAACTTTATCATGGAGGTAGTTTAGACCAGTTCTAAAAAAAATATCACTCAACACTAAACACACCCTTGTATTTACAGAAACTTTGAAAAAGCTAAACTTTTTAAGAAATATAATTCTGTTTAAAAATTTCTACAAAAAACAATAAACAAATTTCTTAAAATTGTGTTATTTGTGTTTGGTAGATTATTTCCTGGTTGTAACAATGCTTCTGGGCAATAAATCTTATACAGTTGGAAAGCCTGTTAAATGATGCCACATTTACCTTTTAAAGAGGCGCAACCCACATTCTCAGCTCTACTGCTCATCCCACAAATGCATGTTCCTTACAAATGTGGCACCGTTTAAAGGGGAAATTAACAGGCTTTCCAACGGTATGAGATAAACTGCCAAGAAGCATTGTTACAACAAAAAAAAATAATCTACCAAACACAAATTTCCTTACTTTTTGTGCTAAGTTTATTTTTATAAGATACTCTTTGCAGTTATTTGACATTATTTCATTTGAATTTTGCCAGTCTTTGCTTTCATTATTGTTTTTTGGATTTTGCTGATAAGGTCTTTTGCTTCTGGAATCTCTCCAGAGTCTGCTTCGTGGTTTGCTTGAGTTTTGACAGAAGTTTCAAGGGTGGGTGGGTCTTAGAAGACTACGTTCACCGTGAATCTCCTTTCGTCATCGATTTTGGACTTACAGGTGCTCTGAAACCTCCTCTGGGACCTAGCCACGCCCACCCCACCCCTAAATGGAACAAGCTTTTTTCCCCATACACAGCATCAGGTTAATTATCACTGTTCTGTATTAACCCTGTCATACTACCATAGCTACAGCTTTTTTAGTTAGCTTTCTAGTAACCGCCAACACGCTGTCTGTCACTGGGTTCTCTTGCCTGACCCGTGGAAGCTTTTTTCGCAGGACAAATTTGCCTGTTCTTTACCATGACCCTACTAATCTCTGTATTTTTTTGTTCCCTTTGTCTGGTTTTCTTTCTCCTGTCTCTCTCTCATGCTTTGAGATGTCCTGCTGCTCTCCAGGTGTTGCCCTGATCCAGCCCCTGTGTATCCTGTACAAGATCCTGGCCTTGTCTCATCTACACTATCATGCTTGGCCATGCTGTTTTACCTCAGATTAACTCTGCACCTACTTTTAATTCACACAGAATCCCTGATCACCTTCTCCTTCCTCAGACTCATACATCACTAATATACTACATTTACATTACTATAACCCCTTCATCTGTCATCATTTCACTTTTACTTCTGTTCTGTTCTCTGTTGTGTCTCCGGTGTGGACCCGAGGAGGATGGGTTCCCCGTATGAGTCTTGGTTCTTTCCAAGGTTTCTTCCTCATGTGCTGAGGGGAGTTTTCCCTTGCCACTGTTGCCCCTGGCTTGCTCATAGGAGGCTTGGACCCAGATCTCTGTAAAGCTGCTTTGTGACGACTTTTTGTTGTGAAAAGCGCTATATAAATACAATTTGATTTGATTTGAATTAAATTTTAGTATTAAATAGCTGTTACAAACATTATAATAAATAGCTGAATGGTCTGAAGATATTGCAGATGCTCATATTTCTTCCCTATGTGTTTTTTCTCCATTCAGTTGACTAGAATTTTAAAAGGCTTATATTAGTGATTTGTGCAAAAATATGTATGGTCTTGCTTAATGTAATTATTATACTGTCTAGATAAAGTTTTATACAATTTCTTGTATTGTCAAATACGCTTTTTTTTCAACACAATATATATAGCAGGAAGTTTAAAAAAAAAACAGAAGTCTAAAAAAGTGCAGGAACATATGTTTGCAATCTGGAATAAAGAATACAAAACATAAATTAATTGTTATACTGACACAATTCCCAAAGTTAAAAGTCTGCATATTAAATACCAAACACAATGTTATTTTCAAAACACACACAGCATAGCAAAACTAGCACTAAATGTTAATCCCTATTTACAAGCACAATACTGGAGTTTTCTGTTCTTTTTTAAATGCTGAAGCAGTTACTTTTTGTTCTTGTTTCATCAGAAAATAACTGTCACTCTGTTTAAGGTGGAACAGGAGAACTTTTAACTGGATGCTAGCTAACATTAGCAGATGCTAACATACAAATATTCTGTAAAAAAAAAAAAAAAAAATAAAATAAAAATTAAAATTTAAGCAGTACATTTCTTCGTAGATGTCTTTCAGTAACTGTAAAACATTTATTTAAATTATTTGCAATTTGCTAAGACACATGGAAGACCTTTACATCCTGAGGTAGTGATAGCTTACAACCCGGTCTCACACCTACTCGTGGTATAGTCACATATATAGGAGACTGCAATTCATGCTGAAAATATGCGATATGTCACGAATTGCAGATTACTATATCACGAGTAGGTGTGAGACCGGGTTGTAGCTTAACATTACTGGCTGATGTAACTTTGGTAACTGACAAAGCGACACATTTATGTTATGATTAAAACCAATATTTAACAAAAAATATATTCATTAAGCACATGTAAAATGTTGTATTCTAATCAAATGATATTTAAAAGAGACCGTAGCAAACTGGCTTCAATGGGAAAGCTCCATGGCTGGCGTTGCCAGCTCCCGCACGAGTTATGAGGTACGTCACTTCCGGCTGACTACTCGCGTGCTTGATTTGAAATTGTTTGCTGTTTGTCGCTGTTTTAGTCCTCTAGACGTTTATTTACAATCTCTATTGCATATTCTTTGGCATTGCTTATCCTAGTGTGCTGTCTTCATCATTCCTAACCCACCGTGCTTCTTAACTTCATTTTTTTCGTACATATTATTTCTCATTGTTTATTTTTCTCTCTTCATGGCGCCTGCCGAGGAACGAGCCCTTTCTGAGCTCGGCGCGGAGCTCGAGCAGCTCGGTCGCCGGATTCAGCGTCTCTTGGAGAAGCAGACGGAGCTCCAGCGGGAGAAGACGAGACTCGAGGCAGCCCGCGACGCCTCCTACGTGGCCGTCGCCTCTCCGGCTCCTCTGCCGCGGCGGTTTGCGGGGGTACCCATCTACACGCCTGCACCGGGATGGGAGCGCCAGCGTGGGCGTGGGAAGCCGAGGCCGTCCCCCCCTCCACCGCAGCCAGTCTTCACTTCTGCCAACCGGTTTGAGGTGCTCAGCTCCTGGCCTTCACCTGCTCCAGCGCCGAAGACTAAACAGGACGGTGTTCTTATTATTGGTGATTCAATAGTTAGACATTTAAAAGTGCCGGGGATAAAGAGTAATGCAACCGTGTCTTGTCTCCCAGGCGCACGTGTCCTGGACGTTGCCAGGCGTCTTCCGTCGGCGCTTCGGCAGCGCGAGGACTTCGGCACCGTCGTTCTCCACGTGGGAACGAACGACATCTCCGCCCGCCGCAGCGAGGTCCTGAAGGAGCACTACCGTTCGCTTCTGGATACCGCTCGGAAGAAGACGGATGCTAGGATCATCGTCTCTGGCCCCCTGCCCACCTACCGTCGAGGATGCGAGGCGTTTAGCAGGCTCTTCGGGCTCCACTCCTGGCTCCTGGATTGGTGCGGCACTGTCGGCGTGGACTACGTCGACAACTGGGAGTGCTTTCGTGAGCGTCCGGCCCTGTATCGTTGGGATGGGCTTCATCCGAGCCGTCTAGGATCCGCAGTTCTCTCTGAGAACATTGAGGTGGTTCTGCGCCGGAACTGACTGGTCATTCCCAGTCACATCAGTCAGGTAGGTGGAATGGATAGCGAGCAGGTAAGTAATATTAAAATTCCTAATGTTCCTCCTGACCATCTCTCTACTGCTAGTATGATGAGTAGCATGTCCATGTCACCCACTCTGATTAACGCTAATAAATTTTTCAGCATTGAGACTGTGTCGGTTCCCCGCAAAGCTTGTTATCACAAACGCCCAAAAATCAGTTTTAACAACCTAATTAGAATTAACACCAAGGCACTGCAGCGAACGCAATATTTCAGCACTTCCAGCATTAAATTAGGGCTTTTAAATATACGATCTCTAACATCCAAAGCACTCACTGTCTGTGATATTATTACTGATAACAAACTCTATGCATTATGTCTCTGCGAAACATGGGCTAAAGCCAATGAATACATTGCCCTAAATGAGTCCACTCCCCCTGGCTTCAGCTATTACAGTTGCCCACGAACATCTGGTCGTGGTGGTGGTGTAGCCACAATTTATGACCCTACCATTGACACAACACAAAAATCTAGTTATGATACTAAATCCTTTGAAGTACTTACTCTTAAAGTCACTGCATCAAAAAGGCAGCACTCGTTTATGCTCATCACAATCTATCGTCCTCCTGGCCCTTATACAGAATTTCTTTGTGAATTTGCTGATTTCCTCTCAAGTGTAGTTATCGTATCAGAAAAGGCCTTAATTGTTGGTGATTTCAATATTCACTTTGAGAAGGACCATGATCCACTTAAAATTGCATTTGAATCAATTTTGGATGCGCTAGGGTTCACTCAGAATGTTACTGGGCCCACTCATCAATGCAAACACACATTGGACCTAGTGTTAACACGGGGCATTGAGATAAAGAATCTATCCAATCTCTCGCTACATGAGACCATCTCTGATCACCATCTAATCACATATGAAATTGCGTTAAACTTTGATATTTGTCCACAACCACGCTATATTAGAAAGCGCACTATAACATCCTCAACAGTTAGTGATTTTATCAACAACCTTCCAGACCTTACCACCATTTCTTTTCCAACTCACCCAAATGACCTGGAGCTCATTACAAACAACCTACACCACTTATTGTGTACAAACCTAGATAGTGTTGCACCAGTCAAGACCAAACAATTTAGAGAGAAAAGGCTTGCTCCATGGTACAGTGACAGCACGCGTGCATTAAAACTGGCTGCTCGTAACCATGAACGTAAATGGAGACACACAAAACTAGAATGTTTCCGAATTGCATGGCAGCACAGCCTCACCGACTACAAACATGCCTTATCTAAAGCCAAATCACAGTACATCTCTTCCCTTATAGAAAACAACAAAGACAACCCTAGATTCCTTTTTAGCACTGTATCAAATCTAATTGGAAACAAAAAGGAAATCAACCCCATTGTTCCCTCTGATTTCTGTAGCAATGACTTTATGAGGTTTTTTAATGATAAAATTGCTTGCATTCGCCTCAAAATCCAAAATCAGTCCAAAGTCACATCGGCTCTCGTAGATGAACCCCCTGCCAGCTCTGAGGTGCACTTAGACTACTTGAATTCTGTCGATGAAAATGACTTGCTTAGTTTAATTAGCTCATCTAAATCAACTACATGCTTACTGGATCCTGTACCAACACAATTATTTAAACAAATTTTACCTAAAGTCATTAGACCATTGCTCACAATAATAAACTCATCCCTCAACATTGGATATGTACCAAAACCTCTGAAACTAGCGGTAATCAAACCAATTATTAAAAAACCCAATCTTGACCCTCTTGTACTCGCAAACTACAGGCCAATATCAAACCTCCCTTTTATTGCTAAGATTCTAGAAAAAGTCGTGTCACAGCAGTTGTGCTCTTACCTACAAAACAATGACATTCATGACATTTTTCAATCTGGATTTAGACCAAATCACAGCACAGAAACGGCTCTAACAAGAGTAACTAATGACTTACTCCTTTCACATGATAAGGGCTATATCTCTATTCTGGTGCTGCTTGACCTTAGTGCAGCATTTGATACCATAGATCATGTGATGCTTCTTGATAGGCTGGAAAATCTGGTAGGAATAAAAGGATCTGCCCTCTCTTGGTTCAGATCTTATTTATCCGATCGTTACCAATTTGTTTATCTGAATAATAAATCCTCTAATCATACTTTAGTTAAATATGGTGTCCCACAAGGATCAGTGCTTGGCCCTGTATTGTTCACACTCTACATGCTGCCACTGGGTAGACTAATCCGTAAGCATGGGATTCAATTCCACTGTTATGCTGATGACACACAACTGTATATATCAGCCAAACCCAATGATGTTGCTTGTCTACGTAAAATAACAGAATGTCTAACTGAAATTAAAGACTGGATGATGCAAAACTTTCTCATGTTAAATTCTGATAAAACTGAGGTCTTGTTACTAGGTACAGATACTCAGATACATTCACTCAGAAATGCTGCTATTAATCTTGATAATTCAACAGTAAAACACAATGCCATCATTAAAAACTTAGGTGTAGCCTTTGATTCGACTCTCACATTTGATACCCACATATCCAATACAGTCAAAACCGCCTTCTTCCACCTACGCAATATTGCCAAAATTCGGCATATTTTATCATTAAAAGATGCAGAGAAACTAGTGCATGCTTTTATAACTTCACGTCTAGACTACTGCAATGCGCTCCTGGCAGGGAGCTCGTGCAAAGCGTTACACAAGCTTCAGTTAGTTCAAAATGCAGCAGCCAGGGTGCTCACTAGAGCTAGAAAATTTGAACATATCACCCCAGTTCTCTCGTCCCTACACTGGCTACCTGTAAAATTTCGCATTGACTATAAAATACTCCTCTTAGCTTATAAATCTCTAAACAGTTTAGGCCCGCAGTATCTTACTGAACTTCTCATACCTTATCGCCCGTCACGTACACTTCGTTCACAGGATGCCCATCTACTCTTTGTTCCTCGCATTAAGAAAAACACAGCAGGAGGAAGAGCCTTTTCTCACAAAGCTCCTCAACTCTGGAATAGCCTTCCGGTTACTGTTCGGGGCTCAGACACACTCTCAATCTTTAAATCTAGATTAAAAACCTACCTTTTCAAACAAGCTTTTGGTTAATCACTCACCTTCAGGTTACTCCTTCTCTATTGGTGTTCGGGCTGGTTTTCATATTATCACTGTTCTGTATTAATCCTGTCATATCACCATAGCTACAGCATTCTTAGTTAGCTTTGTAGTACCTGCCAACAACGCTGTCTGTCGCTGGGTTCTCTTGCCTGACCAGTGGAAGCTTTTTTCGCAGGACAAATTTCCCCGTTCTTTACCATGACCCTACTAACCTTTTGTATTTTTATTTGTTCCCTTTGTCTGGCTTTCTTTCTCCTGTCTCTCTCTCATGCTTTGAGATGTCCTGCTGCTCTCCAGGTTTTGCCCTGATCCAGCCCGTGTCCTGTACAAGATCCTGGCCTTGCTAAGACTCATACATCACTAATATCATCATCCTCACCATTTTCATTTCTACTTCTCCATCATCACTAATATACTACATTTATATTACTATAACCCCTTCACTTTTACTTCTGTTCTCTATTGTGTCTCCGGTGTCGACCCGAGGAGGATGGGTTCCCCGTATGAGTCTTGGTTCCTTCCAAGGTTTCTTCCTCGTGTGCTGAGGGAGTTTTTCCTTGCCACTGTTGCCCCTGGCTTGCTCATAGGAGGCTTGGACCCGGATCTCTGTAAAGCTGCTTTGTGACGACTTTTTGTTGTGAAAAGCGCTATATAAATAAAATCTGATTGATTGATTGATTATGCACAGGGGCCATGTCTTCATTAATTCAGACTTATTATCCTGGATTTAAGTCCTTTATAGAGTATTTAGTTATTTTTTTATAACGTCTCTTCCTTACACATGTAAACAATCGTACACACACAAAAATGCGTGTATTTGTATAACTAAAAATGTGAGTCTGTAAACAAGTTTTAGTCCCCACACCGAGATTATATCCATCCACACACAGACAAAGAGAGAGTCCACCAGTTTCGCTACACTACACTTTGTTTGGGTTTTTATGTACTGTTTCTAATTCTATATTTTTGTTGTGATATCAGTTATAATTGAATATGTATTTTGTCTTGTTCACCAGTGATATTTTTCAGTTACTGTAGTTAAAACAGCATTTAACTAATCCTTACATATTCATGATAGGATTTACATCACACACTGTAGCTGACACGAAACATAAATCCTTTGTGAACATAGTCCCTACGTTTCATCTGAATTATTCATAACATAGTGAGCGAAGCACTGACCTATGGCTACGTTGAGCCCTACGTGAGCAGTGTGAAGACAGCAATATTAGTAAGCTGATCCCCATAGCAACTGGAAGTTAATTTTTCACAATAAAAAACCTCTGGTGTTTAGTACCTTAAAATTTGTAAACATGCATATTATTATATAACTTCATTCATAACATGCTCTAAAGCTTTTCATAATTTTATATCAAACAAACATCACTATTCTCTCACACTGTGTGTGACACATACTGAGATTTGACATTGATAAATTATGTGCATTCTTTTAATAGCATACTGCTAAACAAAACAGTGTCAATACAAACCCATGGTGAAATTAACTTTCCAGATCCTCCTCTTTCTGTAAACATGTATATGTTAAAAGATACATTAAATTACTTATGTTTTATTTAATTATGTGTATCTACTTCTATATATAAATTAAGAGAGGATAAATCTCCTTCAAAATGAAATTGAACAAAAAATTCTAAATTAAAAAAGGGTTTTTTCAGCAGTTCAGTGGTGGTTGAAGTGAGGGGTTTATATATATATATATATATATATATATATATATGTGTGTGTGTGTGTGTGTGCGTGCTTTAAAACGTATTTATATATGCATAATGTTTATACAAAATCTCATAAAAAAAAAAAAAACATGGTCAAATCCAACACGTTTAGAGACCAACGACATTCCATACACCTGGACCCCCATGACTACTGACGAAGAACACTCAGAAAAGTGACACTGAGCCTGCTGTGGGCCAACGCTGTTTTCTGACTGTGACTCTGAGCCGAGTGTAGTCAATTCACAAAAAACATTATAAGAACGCAGTACCAAAGCATGGCTCAATGTTGCATGTAGGTATTTGAGTATACACTAAGTAGGCTACGAGCTTATTGTTTTTAGTCCAATACATTTTATAAACTTGAATTCCTGTTTTTTTTTCTTTCATCTGTTTTAAATTATGCTCTAAACGTGTTGGATTCTCCGTGTTAACACGCAGCGTATAATTTCGTGTTAACACGTTAAGTTTGTGTATTTCGTGAATCATGATGCTTTACTGCCACCTACTGGTGTATGGCGTTATTGCTGAAACAACATAAAGCCTTAACTTACCAAATAACGGAAACAATTCCAGTGTTTAATGTTCTGAACAATGTTTATGAGATTTTGTATAAACATTATACAAACATAATATTTATATAAACATAAATACGTTTAAAAGCGCACACACACATATATATATATATACCCCTCACTTCAACCACCACTGAATTTACTGCTGAAAAAAGCCCTTTTTTAATTCAGATTTTTTTGTTCAATTTAATTTTGAAGGAGATTTATCCTCTCTTAACATATATAAGTACATACACATAATTAAATAACACATGAGTAAATTAATGTATCTTTACACATAGTATACATGTTTACAGAAAGAGGAGGATCTGGAAAGTTAATTTCACTATGGGTTTGTATTGACACTGTATTGTTTAGCAGTATGCTATTAAAAGAATGCACATAATTTATCAATGTGAATGAATTACGCCTCAGTATGTGTCACACACAGTGTGAGTGAATAGTGATGTTTGTTTCTTATAAAATTATGAAAAGCTTTAGAGCATGTTATGAATGAAGTTATATAATAATATGCATGTTTACAAATTTTAAGGTACTAAACAACAGTTTTTTTTTATTGTGAAACATAAACAGCTTACTAGTATTGCTGTCTTCACACTGCTCATGTAGGGCTCAACGTAGCCACAGGTCAGTGCTTAGCTCACTATGTTATGAATAATTCAGATGAAACGTAGGGACTACGTTCACAAAGGATTTATGTTTCGTGTCAGCTACAGGGTGTGATGTAAATCCTATCATGAATATGTAAGTACGCCCGGATTTGAGGCCTCCCATTGGCGAAAACCTTAAGAAGCGTGTAAACGTGTCAATTTTGGTCACGTTATCACGACAAAATTTTACGTGTCAACACGCAAATTTTTAATAACGTGTTAACGAGCATGTGTTCACACGTTTAGAGCCCAACGCTGTTCTATAAGAGACCAACGCCATTCCATACACCTGGACCCCCATGACTGCTGACGAAGTGACACTGAGCATTACATTATCACTCACACTATACAGTGTAAAAAGAAAATTGCTTCAATTGGTAACAAGTAATTCAATTAAGTTTTTTCAATTTATTTTTTTAAGGTTAAACTTAAACAATTAAGTTGGATAAACTTAATTGAATTACTTGTTACCAATTGAAGCAATTCAATTAAGTTGGATCAACTGTTTTCTTTTTACAGTGTACTTAAAATACAGCTTACATTTAAATAATTTTAAAAGTGTTTTTTAGCATGTTATTTTAGTTTTGCAAATAGGAGTCAAATACCTTTACGCTACTCAGAAATTCAACTTGGTTAAAATAATAAATCTACATTGCACAAATGGAATATTTTAAAATTTTATTGTGAAAACCTCACAAACTTAGTTTTTCACAAAAACTTGTGCATTAAACATACTACAGATGCATCCCATCTCCTCCAAAGGCTGCCCTTCTACTCCTGTACAGTTTAAGGAGTTTTGGCACATGTGTCCAGTGCATCATGAAACTGACTCTTCAGGTTGATGGCAGTTATTCTACGAAACTCACTGCATATCTAGAGAGAGAGAGGAGTAAACAATAGAGAATACAGATTATCAGTCATTACGTACAGAGCCTGAACATTTCTAGACAAACACTGATTCAGTTGATAACAGTTATGCAGGGATCCAGACAAAAACCATGCCGTCATCCCAAGGCCAAAAAAATAGCCCACAGGAAAATTGCTCTTTTGGGACGCTTTCGTGACAAATGTTGTGCGCGATAAAACTTGTTGCCTTTAAATAACATTACTGTGGTTGGACAATGCTGTACGCTTCTTGGTTAATAAGTAAATAACTAAAAAAATAAGTAAATAATCCAAACAGCTGATGACTTCGCATTATAACAGTTTTGGAACTGTTCTGGGGAAAAAAAGTTAAGTATCATTTTAGACAAGTAAACTAGATTGGTTCACACTAGGTTTTGCAGTGTGAAACAATCCTACAAAAACTATAAAAAGAAAAATATGCTGAAATGGGCCAGAGTCACAAGTACAGCAAACAAACACTACTCACCTGACTCTCCAAGAACAGTGCTGGCCATCATTCTCGAACCAGACCAACCAGAGGTTCCTGCTCAACAAGCTCCTTCCACCGTAAAGAAAATGTTTGGACCCTTTTTATCTATCTCAGCCCTCATTGCCTTTCTCTCTTCTTCCAAGGAATCCTCACTCAGCCCTGCAGGGCTATATCGCAAACATCTTTATAATCACAAAGATCACATTTGAAGGTAGAACTTTGGTGACATGTAGATAATTTACTGTGACATTTTGAAAAACGACATATCAAGGAACACACACAATTGGAGTGAAAACAGGGCCAGCGTGTACCATGAAATCCATGGCGTACTCTGTGGTGCTTCAACCCAACGTCTGTGTCTTGGCTTGTGAAAGAGCAGATTTTGCACTTCATCTAATGTATCCCTTTTTTCCTTGAAAATGAAAACAATATTAGTGTTAGTATTGTCATTGTACACAATTATAGTTTGTAAATGCAATTACAGAACCACAAACTCTATGTAACGTTATTTAATGTTTTTGTAATTTATTTACACACACACACACATATTACATTTAGCTAAATGTTTTGAGAAACAGACGATGTTAGGTATAGTGCTAGTGCTGTTAGACACCTACGAACTTCTCAAAAGCAAAACAAAAAACAAATAGTAGGTCTGATTCAGACAATACGGATATTTTTGTATCTTTGACGGCTTAATCTTGTAATAACACCCTGCTGCTTTCATATAAATGATATCAGACTAAAGGAGCGTTGTTGTAGTCAGCATCCTGAATTTTCCGTTCTACCTTAAACAGCTCAACAAACACCGAGGAGGCTCAATATAGCGTTACCTATTCCGGTATTTAAGGTGGAATGGAAAAAAGCCAGCCAACAAGATACATAACATTTTCAAAATAGAACATAAAGAAAGCGCTCAGGCTTGTTACAGCCTGCTTGAGTCTGTTACGTTGGGCATTTGATTAAATGAAACAAACGGCTCATATTCAAACTTTCCATGGCTCAGTCGAGTTGGCAAAGTTAGCTAATATAACAATGCCACGGCAATTTCCCTCACATATTCACGGCTTTAAGATAGTGTTAAAACTAGAAACGTAACTTTAAAATGCTTTGTGAACTATCACTAGTTATTTACCTCAATCTTGAATTTCTCCAAACTTCGAGCCACAACAAAGAGGAATCAACCGTCCTTCGCGCGTATTCCCGAACCTCCCACTGAGCATGCGCATGACTAGAACAGAGCATGCGCAGGTTTATCTTAATCAGCAACTTTTCCAAACAAATCTTCTCAACACATTTTTTATGTTGTGCCTACAGGTTGATCAGAACAATACATTTCGTGTTAGATGAACTATCACACAATTGAGTTCTATTCCCAACTCACTATTTCAATGTATAATCAACTAAATTTGAAGTTAGATTTTTTACAGTGCAGTCTGTTTTTTTTTTTAAGGTTTATTAAATGTTTGGTTATGGTGGGTAGCATACTTACTGTTTTATCCGAGTCACGTCGACCGTCGATGTTCGGAAGAAAAAGCGGGGCGCACCTGTTGTCGGTACCAGAGATCTGCCTCGCGCAAAGCTTACGTAATGACGTCAGACGTAAAGCTGCTTTAAACTTAATTGTTTCACGTAGTCTCAAAGTAAAAAGTTATTTTGAGATAAAATGTGTGACTTTTAAGTTAATTGAACTCATGAAAGTAAGTTGTAGGAACTAAGGCAAAAGAATTAATTGAGGTTAATGTAAATAAGTCTATAATAGGAACTACTGCCCAAATACACTTTTTAGAGTGTACAAATGAGTATGTGCAAGTGTGTAAAGCTCTGATATTTAAGTACCCTTTTCTGAAGGAAAATGAGGGGAATGGATGTGTGAGTTAATTCTAATAGTGAAAATTACTTTATTGTTGTTTTTATACTTGTTCTTGTATAATTCAATTTGGAAACAGGTTATTTTCATTTTAAATGGCTTGGCCTGCTCTAAGTGTGTAGAATTACATGAGGTTTCGTAGTTACGGCTGGTAAAATATAGCGCGGATAAGCCCGTTGCAGTGGGCAGACAAGGTGCACTATATTCTGAAGCAACTTTGCGGTTGTATTTTTGGTTGTACACAAGGGACCAAAACTTGCTATATGTTGCTGAACAGCTTTTGATTTGCTCTACAACATTTCTTGTCGACTTTTCTTAGTAAGATAGGGATATCCAAACTCAGATATTTCTGTAATGGTAATTTTTATATGTCTCTGTTGAAAGAACTTGTCTGCTTGTTTGTCAGTATATTCATTTCTAATCGTCAACAGAGCTCAAAAACTAAGTGTATGTCAGGTCAGCTCGAGGTCAATGCTTTATTAGAACAAACCACATCTTGTATATCAAACTGAGATGTCTCTAAGGAAACTAAGCTTGCAGAAACATCGAGTGATTATCTTATGGTTATGACGTATAAACTACCTATATAAATATCTCTGTGAAAACATCTCCTTTGTCCACATTCACATAGTACTCTCTGCTATTGTATGTTGACCACCTTAAGGTTAAATAAACTACTTTCTGATTCCAAATGCTCTGTTAGATTTCAATTCTTAATACTTGTCCTTATTTTCTCCATCACAATTTCAAAAATACATATCAAATTCAAATGTGTACACAGTGCACATTTTAAAATGCTTGTGACAATGATACATGTGTACGTTGAACGTTTTCAAACCCATGCCTTCTTTTTTGTACAAGACTCTGTGTATAATCAGTAATGTTGGAATTGAAATGTCCAAAATTGGAATAATCTGAAATATGTAACATGGAAAAGGTTAAGTACTAGCTGCCTGAGTACCATTTTCAAATGACCAATCATATGTTGCATTAACTTAATAAAAAATAAATAAAAACTACACTGACATACTACCATCTGGCCACAAATGGGAGTATGTGTCCACAATTCCATTTAGACCTAACAGGTGGTGGTGGGGTCTTAGGTCCGAAAGGCCATTTAGTCGAGAAAATAGCAGTTGCTTACCTCTTCGTAGTACCACACCATCCCAATCCACATATATGATACGCTGCTTGGTGGACCTTATCGGCCTAGCGCGCGGCGCACCCTAGACGATTTTTTTTGCAGAGCCCGGGGTCGGGTCCTGGGCACACGTGGTGGGAGCTAAAAATCCTCAAAGTTTGGGCCTTTTACCCGCAATTCTGCATCAATCCACCAGGTGGCTCCCGGAACGTCTCGATTCCAATATATTCCATTACATTCCATTACAGGCAAATATATTGGGATTGGGATGGCGTATATATTTATCATTCGTTGAAGTGTTTTGTAATGTTTTTAATACTTTTAACATGCCCAACATCCATAGACATTAACATTTTAAAGTGTTGGCTACTTTGATAAGGCAACACAAACGTCCTTTCACAAAGTTTCCAACTATCTTTGATATATTTATAATGCCAGTAAACCGACAAACACGTAACCACAGTGAGCCAGCCTGCCCTTCTGAAACTCTTGTCCGAACGCCTTACTTTCAAATTTTCAAGTTACCTAACGTTACTGCTGCATTACTTAAGGTGGAAGCGAAAAATGTAAAAGCTTCTGAGCGAACACCAGTCAGAATCCGAATGTTAAACAATACACCTGCATATAGTCAGCACAAAAAGATTGCTCACACATTAAAATCATGCCCAAGATAATGGAACGATGACGTTCAGAAGTAAGTTATAATCCAGCGTCAGGTAATTTAATGTGGAAGCGAAGAGTTGCAATAGAGCTTCTGGGCAACTTCAATGTTAAGAATCAGTAGTTTAAAATTATACAAGCACATACAGGTGCTGGTCATAAAATTTGAATGTATGCAAGACATGGGTTTCAGCTGTCATGTTCCTTATGCCAAGCCACTCTTGAACAAGAGACAGCGTCAGGAAAAAGGACTGGACTGCTCCTGAGTGGTCCAAAGTTATGTTCCCTGATTAAAGTAAATTAGATTAGATTAGATTCGACTTTATTGTCATTGTGCAGAGTACAAGTACAGGGCCAATGAAATGTAGTTAGCATCTAACCAGAAGTGCAATATATTACATTATTTACATAAAGTGCAGTAGTGATATTATAGTGATTTTCGTGCCCTGCCCAGGCAGCGTTTATGGTAGATGTCCTCGAAGGAACTTGAAACTGGACACCTGATCCACTGCAGTTCCGTTGATGTAAATGGGGGCGTGAGCTTGATTCCTAGTCCGTCTGAAGTCCATGATGATCGCCTTTGTTTTGAGCATGTTTAGTACTAGGTTATTGTTTTGGCACCACAAGGACAGATGCTGTACTTCATCCCGGTAGGGCGTTTCATTATTGTCTGTAATCAAGCCTATCACCATGGTGTCATCTGCGAATTTGACTATGGTGTTTGAACCATAGGCAGGTACACAGTCATGGGTGAAGAGAGAGTACAGAATCGGGCTAAGAACACAACCTTGTGGAACGCCAGTGTTCAAGGTGATGGTTGATGAATGAAGGTTGCCTAATCTAACAGATTGGGGTCTGTTAGACAGGAAGTCTAAAATCCAGTGGCAGAGTGATGTGCTGATACCCAGATGGTTGAGTTTGGATATCAGCATAGACGGAATCACTGTGTTGAATGCAGAACTAAAATCGATGAACAGCATACTCACCTATGAGTTTTGACAGTCCAGTTGGGTTAGTGCCGTGTGTAGTGCTGTTGAGATAGCGTCCTCGGTGGATCTGTTGCTACGATAAGCAAACTGGTGTGGGTCCAGCGTAGCAGGCAGGCAGGATTTCAAGTGATAAAGAACTAGTCTTTTAAAGCACTTGGAAATTATTGGGGTGAGTGCTACAGGTCGAAAGTCATTAAAGTCTGAAGCAGTAGAATGCCTAGGCACAGGCACAATGATGGCTGACTTAAAGATAGATGGTACAGCTGCCTGGGCAAGCGAAACATTAAAGATGTGAGCGAAGACACCCGCAAGTTCCACAGCACAAGCTCTTAGCACACGGCCAGGTACACCATCAGGGCCAGCTGCCTTCCGTGCATTCACTCTGCTCAGCATGCGACTGACATCCGAAGTGGAAAGTACAAGTGGGTTGTCGTCGGTGGAAGATTTATTGAAGATATCAATATCATCTGGTCGAAACGAGCGTAGAAGTTGTTCAGCTCATCAGGGACTGAAGCACTGTTGGTAGATGGAACAAAGCTAGTTGGTTTATAGTCAGTCAGGGCGTGTATTCCCTGCCACGTACGCCGAGGGTCAGAGGAGGTAAAGTGCTCCTCAATCCGGCGTTTGTAGCAGTGCTTGGCTATAGCTATTAGTCTCTTCATATTGCCAGCAACCCCAGTGGGCGGTACAGAGGACTCTTGTACCCTGAGCGCTTGTTGATTTGTTTCAGGACAGAGTTAGTGTAGGTGTCCAAGTGGATGTGTGAGACTGTGGTGGCTCGGGCAGCATACTCACTCCAGTCGGTGTGCTGGAACTGTTGCTGAAGGAAGGAGTCAGCCCCATCCATCCAGATCTTTACAGTTCTGGTTGAAGGCTTAATCCTATGCATGACTGCAGTGTATTTGGGAAGCAGGAACAAAGAAAGATAATCGGACAGTCCAAGATGGGGGAGGGGTGTTGTTTTGAAGCTGGTTAAAGTCAAACCGATGCTGAATCCGGTGTTTGTGCGGTGAATGTTAATTTCCAAAAGTGTCTGTCTGTCGTAACTGTAGTTCGCAAGAGTTATTTGCGCAAGAAAACTGGAGATAGCTAAGTACAGAAGTATAACATCACTAAAACCGGTAAGACGCTGAGCCTCGCAGTGTGATCGCGATGCCATCTTGGTCCTGGGAGACCAAGGACCATTTCCTATGGAAATCAAGGTCCCAGAATCTGGAGGAAGAGAGGAGAGGCACAGAATCCACGTTGCTCGAGGTACCCTGCAAAGTTTCCACAGTCAGTGGCAGTTTGGGGTCCCATGTCATCTGATGGTGTGGGTCCACTGTATTTTCTGAGGTCCAAGGTCAACGCAGCCGCCTACCAGGGAGATTTAGATTACTTTATGCTTCCTTATGCCTCCAAGCGAGGTGGGTTAGTGCAGTGTGTAGTGCTGTTGAGATAGCGTCCTCGGTGGATCTGTTGCTACGATAAGCAAACTGGTGTGGGTCCAGCGTAGCAGGCAGGCAGGATTTCAAGTGAGAAAGAACTAGTCTTTTAAAGCACTTGGAAATTATTGGGGTGAGTGAGGCACAAGCACAACGATGGCTGACTTAAAGATAGATGGTACAGCTACCTGGGCAAGCGAAACATTAAAGATGTGAGTGAAGACACCCGCAAGTTCCACATCACAAGCTCTTAGCACCCGGCCAGGTACACCATCAGGGCCAGCTACCTTCCATGCATTCACTCTGCTCAGCATGCGACTGACGTCCGAAGTGGAAAGTACAAGCTCGCACAAATCACTCAGAGAGAGCGGGCAGCATGCACAAAACACTCAGAGAGAGCGCGCAGTTTGCACAAAACACTCAGAGAGCGCGCAGATTGCACAAAACACTCAGCGAAAGCGCGCAGCACGCACAAAACCCTCAGCGAGAGCGCGCAGTTTGCACAAAACACACAGAGAGAGCGCAAAGCTCGCAAAAAAAAACTCAGAGAGAGCGCGCAGTTCGCACAAAACACTCATAGAGAGCGCGCAGTTTGCACAAAACACTCAGAGGGATGCGCAAAGCTCGCAAAAAAAAAAAAAAAAAAAAAAAAAAAAACCTGAGAGAGCACGCAGCGCGCACAAAACATTCAGCGAGAGCGCGCAGTTTGCACAAAACACACAGAGAGAGCGCGCAGCACGCACAAAACACTCAGAGAGAGCGCGCAGCACTCACAAAATTTCTGTTGAAGCCATAGCATAACTCAATGGTGAGTCAAAAGCGGCAGAGGTTACTTTTTTTTTAAAAAACCGTGACCCAGGCAAAGCTCCATATTTGTAACGGCAAATGCAAAGCTGGTTAAGGCATAACTTTGTTGGGGTTAACCTTTTGTCTGAAGTGTCTTACATAACTTCAAGTCTTGTGTGAATGTGTTCACCGGAAAAATACTCCAACAGCGCTCCGTATAACATGGATAAAACAATTATTTACAACACATACCAAGTCGACGTTAACAGAGCACGTTTTATAAATAATATAGAAGACACGGGTTAGCCTTTTTTTTGTAAGCACAGGGCTGACATTTTATGAAACACACTTTACCTTGTGTGAGCACTATATCTACAATGTTTGAATCCATTTTTAAAAAAGGTTCTTCTTTTTTGCAGCTTGAACACAACTAAATCAGATGCAGTGGGCATGTAAATTTTGCAAATTTGTGTATGAAAGAAAGGGCAACTGCTTAGACATTAAAGATACAGAAACATGGTGGTTACAGCCACCAGTGAAACGCATGTTGGAGCGCTGGCCAGCCCTTTTCAGAAAGCAGCAGGTATGGTAACAAATATGTAATTTATGTAAAATAAAACATACAATCGTATTAACATGAACATATTACTTCTACAAGAGTAAATGTATTTTAATTTGTGTAATCTGTTAATGTGGTACAAATCGAATTATGGCTCTATGTGTGCTGTGTTTTTCCTAAAGGTTTTTGCTGAGTTCACAAGGGTGGCAAGTAAAGATCTTGAACAAGACTTTTTTGAGGCCTTGGACAGTCACACCCCACGATTCCTTGAGATCTTTAAATCCAGGAAAGGAATTATTGGCAGTACACTTGCAGACATTGTTGCCCAAGTTGAAATTAAGGTAAGGAATCTTTTTATTACAATTTGGAATGTTACTTTTATAAGAGTGATCCAGTCACCTCCTTAATGGAACACTAGATAATATTTTTTACCTTAATTTTTTAGCTTAATTACAGCTTAAAAATCATTGTGATGCTCCACTGATCTTAGCTAGTGTTCCTTTAAGGTTGGTTAGTTTTCCTGTAGACTTGTCATCATCAACTAATTCCAAACATGAGAACCAACATTTATTTGCCATGGAGCTGCACTATTTCCCGAAAACTATTAAAGACAAATCAGTTATTTTTGTGCTGTGTAATGTTTCTTTCATTTTTAATGGTTCTTTCTAAAACCATGGAGCCCAAAGACAGACAAGTTAAACAAAACAGCACAAACACCCAATAATATTTTTTTTAGCAGATGAATCCTGTTTTAATGGGATGGTAACATATATTATAGAACACAGACACCTATGTGTTTTAACTTATAATTTATCACACATTTGTCTCATGTTTATTTTTAGATATTTTGGTTTGTTTTTTCTTAACTTGTAGATCCAGGATATTACAGCAATGTGGACTGCTGTCCTTCGTTGTCTTCCAGGTTTATCTTGGAGATTAGGCAGTGAGTACTTCAAGGTCTGTTTTGTAAGTATTACATCAAATTGTATAATTAAAATTTACTTAGTGAAGACATGAAGGTTTTGCAATAATATATTTTTTCATTATATTTACCTTTTGTCTGCAGGATTCAGATACCATCACAGATTTCATTCAGGTTCCTGATGGGTTATTGACTGTTATACCTGAAGACAGCCAGCAACCAGGTCCAAATGCCATACACTTTGAGCCATCTAGCATTAATATCATACTGGAAGGTAACGTTATGGAGAACATTGAAAACCATGCTCAAGCTATTTGCCTGACATTTGAACTACTATAAAACCTTCATTTGGACTATCCCAAAAGACTGGAGAACACATTTGACTTGCTAAACCTGGGAGTAGGCAATCTGAGCCCAAAATAATTTAAGGGATTTCTAAGTTTCGATGGACCCAGCTTTACCCTCTTATTGATGTTAGGCTCTCATTTATATGGTTTGCACTTGCAAAATGTTCTTGTGTTGTTCATAATGTGTCAAAGCACTTAAATTTATTGTGCAAAACTTTAGCTTGGTTAAGTGCATTAAACATTATTGTACATTTTTGTTTATTACACAGACTGTGCCATTTGAGTCATTCAAGAATAAAGATTACTGGAGGTTTTCTTTTAAAAAATATTTTTAATTGACTTAAATGTGGAATTAATTTTATTTTTGGGTAACTTTATGTATTTAGATAGGCTGATGTGCTCTGTGATGTAATGGAATTTGATTAAAATAAACCAGAAGTACTACTGAATAATAATTCTTTGTTGTGCTTACTTTATTTTTCTAAGGCAATCGGTTTCCTAAATTCTATTAAGTAAACAGGACTCTTGTGGAATTATGTTAACTTGGGTAACATAAGTTGGCAGTACTTAAAAATGGCAACTTACATCTATGTACTACTTAATGTCAGAACAACTCATATCAATTAAGTAAATACAGTTGCGTTTTAAGTACACTTAAATGATAGACGTTAAGTTAACATAACTTCAAAATAATAGTTATATTTACTTAACTATTTCAAGGCAACCGGATTCCTAAATTCCTTTAAGTAAGATCAACTTATCACATTTTACAGTGCAAAGAAAAACCTCAGCGAGAGCCCGCAGGACGTACAAAACACTCAGCGAGAGGGTGCAGCACGCACAAAACCCTCAGCGAGAGCGCGCAGCACGCACAAAACACACAGAGAGAGAGCGCAGTTTGCACAAAATACTCAGAGAGACCGCAAAGCTCGCAAAAAAAACCTAAGAGAGATAGCGCAGTCCGCACAAAACACTCAGCGAGAGCCAGCAGTTTGCACAAAACACTCAGATCGCAAAGCTCGCAAGAAAAACCTCAGACAGATCGCACAGCACGCACAAGATACTCAGAGAGATCGCAAAGCAAAAAAAACCTCAGAGAGAGCGCACAGTTTGCACAAAACACACAGAGAGATCGCAAAGCTCGCAAAAAAACACAGAGATCGCAAAGCTCACAAAAAAACCTCAGAGAGATCGCGCAGCACCCACAAAACACTCAGAGAGATCGCAAAGCTCACAAAAAAACCTCAGACAGATCGCGCAGCACCCACAAAACACTCAGAGAGATCGCAAAGCTCACAAAAAAACCTCAGACAGATCGCGCAGCACGCACAAAACACACAGAGATCGCAAAGCTCGCAAAAAAACCTCAGAGAGATCGCAAAGCTCGCAAGAAACGCCTCAGACAGATCGCGCAGCACCCACAAAACACTCAGAGAGATCACAAAGCTCGCAAGAAAAGCCTCAGAGAGATCGAGCAGCACGCAAAAAACACTCAGAGAGATCGCAAAGCTCATAAAAAAAACCTCAGAGAGATCGCGCAGCATGCACAAAACACACAGAGAGATCACAAAGCTCACAAAAAAAAAAACATCAGAGAGATGGCGCAGCACGCACAAAACACACAGAGAGATCGCAAAGCTCACAAGAAAACCTCAGAGAGAGCGCGCAGCCCGCACAAAACACTCAGAGAGATCGCAAAGCTCACAAAAAAACCTCAGAGAGATCGCAAAGCTCACAAAAAAACCTCAGAGAGATCGCAAAGCTCGCAAGAAAAACCTCAGAGAGATTGCGCAGCACGCACAAAACCCACAGAGAGATCGCAAAGCTCACAAAAAAAACTCAGAGAGAGCGCGCAGCACGCACAAGATACTCAGAGATCGCAAAGCTCACAAAAAAAAACCTCAGACAGATCGCGCAGCACGCACAAAACACACAGAGAGATCGCAAAGCTCACAAGAAAAGCCTCAGAGAGATTGCAAAGCTCACAAAAAAACCTCAGAGAGAGCGCGCAGCCCGCACAAAACACTCAGAGAGATCGCAAAGCTCACAAAAAAACCTCAGAGAGATCGCAAAGCTCGCAAGAAAAACCTCAGAGAGATCGCAAAGCTCGCAAGAAAAATCTCAGACAGATCGCGCAGCATGCACAAAACACACAGAGAGATCGCAGCATGCACAAAACACACAGAGAGATCGCAAAGCTCATAAGAAAAGCCTCAGAGAGATCGCAAAGCTCACAAAAAAACCTCAGAGAGATCGCAAAGCTCGCAAGAAAAACCTCAGACAGATCGCGCAGCCCGCACAAAACACACAGAGAGATCGCAAAGCTCACAAAAAAACCTCAGAGAGATCGCAAAGCTCGCAAGAAAAACCTCAGAGAGATCGCAAAGCTCGAAAGAAAAACCTCAGACAGATCGCGCAGCATGCACAAAACACACAGAGAGATCGCAAAGCTCACAAGAAAAGCCTCAGAGAGATCGCAAAGCTCACAAAAAAACCTCAGAGAGATCGCAAAGCTCGCAAGAAAAACCTCAGAGAGATTGCGCAGCATGCACAAAACCCACAGAGAGATCGCAAAGCTCACAAAAAAAACTCAGAGAGAGCGCGCAGCACGCACAAGATACTCAGAGATCGCAAAGCTCACAAAAAAAAACCTCAGACAGATCGCGCAGCACGCACAAAACACACAGAGAGATCGCAAAGCTCACAAGAAAAGCCTCAGAGAGATCGCAAAGCTCACAAAAAAACCTCAGAGAGAGCGCGCAGCCCACACAAAACACTCAGAGAGATCGCAAAGCTCACAAAAAAACCTCAGAGAGATCGCAAAGCTCGCAAGAAAAACCTCAGAGAGATCGCAAAGCTCGCAAGAAAAATCTCAGACAGATCGCGCAGCATGCACAAAACACACAGAGAGATCGCAAAGCTCATAAGAAAAGCCTCAGAGAGATCGCAAAGCTCACAAAAAAACCTCAGACAGATCGCGCAGCATGCACAAAACCCACAGAGAGATCGCAAAGCTCACAAAAAAAAATCAGAGAGAGCGCGCAGCACGCACAAGATACTCAGAGATCGCAAAGCTCACAAAAAAAAACCTCAAACAGATCGCGCAGCACGCACAATACATTCAGAAAGATCGCAAAGCTCACAAAAAAAACCTCAGACAGATCGCGCAGCACCCACAAAACACTCAGAGAGATCGCAAAGCTCACAAAAAAACCTCAGACAGATCGCGCAGCACCCACAAAACACTCAGAGATCGCAAAGCTCGCAAGAAAAGCCTCAGAGAGATCGAGCAGCACCCACAAAACACTCAGAGAGATCGCAAATCTCATAAAAAAAACCTCAGAGAGATCGCGCAGCATGCACAAAACACACAGAGAGATCGCAAAGCTCACAAAAAAAACCTCAGACAGATCGCGCAGCACCCACAAAACACTCAGAGAGATCGCAAAGCTCGCAAGAAAAACCTCAGACAGATCGCGCAGCATGCACAAAACACACAGAGAGATCGCAAAGCTCACAAGAAAAGCCTCAGAGAGATCGCAAAGCTCACAAAAAAACCTCAGAGAGATCGCAAAGCTCGCAAGAAAAACCTCAGAGAGATCGCGCAGCATGCACAAAACCCACAGAGAGATCGCAAAGCTCACAAAAAAAACTCAGAGAGAGCGCGCAGCACGCACAAGATACTCAGAGAGATCGCAAAGCTCGCAAAAAAAACCTCAGACAGATCGAGCAGCATGCACAAAACACAGAGAGATCGCAAAGCTCACAAAAAAAACCTCAGACAGATCGCGCAGCATGCACAAAACACAGAGAGATTGCAAAGCTCGCAAAAAAACACTCAGAGAGATCGCAAAGCTCACAAGAAAACCTCAGAGAGATCTCGCAGCACGCACAAAACACACAGAGAGATCGCAAAGCTCACAAAAAAAACCTCAGACAGATCGCGCAGCACGCACAAAACACACAGAGAGATCGCAAAGCTCGCAAAAAAACACTCAGAGAGATCGCAAAGCTCACAAAAAAACCTCAGACAGATCGCGCAGCACCCACAAAACACTCAGAGAGATCGCAAAGCTCGCAAGAAAAGCCTCAGAGAGATCGAACATCACGCAAAAAACACACAGAGAGATCGCAAAGCTCACAAAAAAAACCTCAGACAGATCGCGCAGCACGCACAAAACACACAGAGAGATCACAAAGCTCACAAAAAAAACATCAGAGAGATGGCGCAGCATGCACAAAACACACAGAGAGATTGCAAAGCTCACAAAAAAAAAAAACATCAGAGAGATGGCGCAGCACGCACAAAACACTCAGAGAGATCGCAAAGCTCACAAGAAAAGCCTCAGAGAGATCGCAAAGCTCACAAAAAAACCTCAGAGAGATCGCAAAGCTCGCAAGAAAAACCTCAGACAGATCGCGCAGCATGCACAAAACACACAGAGAGATCGCAAAGCTCACAAGAAAAGCCTCAGAGAGATCGCAAAGCTCACAAAAAAACCTCAGAGAGATCGCGCAGCATGCACAAAACCCACAGAGAGATCGCAAAGCTCGCAAAAAAAACCTCAGACAGATCGCGCAGCACGCACAAAACACTCAGAGAGATCGCAAATCTCATAAAAAAAACCTCAGAGAGATCGCGCAGCATGCACAAAACACACAGAGAGATCACAAAGCTCACAAAAAAAAAACATCAGAGAGATAGAGAGATCGCAAAGCTCACAAGAAAACCTCAGAGAGAGCCCGCAGCACGCACAAAAGACACAGAGAGATCGCAAAGCTCGCAAAAAAACACTCAGAGAGATCGCAAAGCTCACAAAAAAACCTCAGACAAATCGCGCAGCACCCACAAAACACTCAGAGAGATCGCAAGAAAAGCCTCAGAGAGATCGAACATCACGCAAAAAACACTCAGAGAGATCGCAAAGCTCACAAAAAAAAAAACATCAGAGAGATGGCGCAGCACGCACAAAACACTCAGAGAGATCGCAAAGCTCACAAGAAAACCTCAGAGAGATCTCGCAGCACGCACAAAACACACAGAGAGATCGCAAAGCTCACAAAAAAAACCTCAGACAGATCGCGCAGCACGCACAAAACACACAGAGAGATCACAAAGCTCACAAAAAAAACATCAGAGAGATGGCGCAGCATGCACAAAACACACAGAGAGATTGCAAAGCTCACAAAAAAAAAAACATCAGAGAGATGGCGCAGCACGCACAAAACACTCAGAGAGATCGCAAAGCTCACAAAAAAAAAACATCAGAGAGATGGCGCAGCACGCACAAAACACACAGAGAGATTGCAAAGCTCACAAGAAAAGCCTCAGAGAGATCGCAAAGCTCACAAAAAAACCTCAGAGAGATCGCAAAGCTCGCAAGAAAAACCTCAGAGAGATCGCAAAGCTCGCAAGAAAAACCTCAGACAGATCGCGCAGCATGCACAAAACACACAGAGAGATCGCAAAGCTCACAAGAAAAGCCTCAGAGAGATCGCAAAGCTCACAAAAAAACCTCAGAGAGATCGCGCAGCATGCACAAAACCCACAGAGAGATCGCAAAGCTCGCAAAAAAAACCTCAGACAGATCGCGCAGCACGCACAATACATTCAGAGAGATCGCAAAGCTCGCAAAAAAAACCTCAGACAGATCGCGCAGCATGCACAAAACCCTCAGAGAGATCGCAAAGCTCACAAAAAAAACCTCAGACAGATCGCGCAGCATGCACAAAACACACAGAGAGATCGCAAAGCTCACAAAAAAAACATCAGAGAGATGGCGCAGCATGCACAAAACCCACAGAGAGATCGCAAAGCTCACAAAAAAAAACCTCAGACAGATCGCGCAGCACGCACAAAACACTCAGAGAGATCGCAAAGCTCGCAAGAAAAGCCTCAGACAGATCGCGCAGCACGCACAAAACACACAGAGAGATCGCAAAGCTCACAAAAAAACACAGAGATCGCAAACCTCACAAAAAAAACCTCAGAGAGATGGCGCAGCATGCACAAGACACTCAGAGAGATCGCAAAGCTCCCAAGAAATATGTCAGAGAGATCGCGCAGGGCGAACAAAACACCTAGAGAGATCGCAAAGCTCGCAAGAAAAAAAAAACCTCAGAGAGATCGCAAAGCACGCAAAAAAAGACAGAGAGATCGCAAAGCTCACAATAAAACCTCAGATAGATGGCGCAGTGCGCACAAGACACTCAGAGATCGCAAAGCAAAAAAACCTCAGACAGATAACGCAGCACGCACAAAACACACAGAGAGATCGCAAAGCTCACAAAAAAAACCTCAGACAGATCGCGCAGCACGCACAAAACACAGAGAAATCGCAAAGCTCGCAAAGCTCACAAAAAAAACCTCAGACAGATCGCGCAGCACGCACAAAACACACAGAGAGATCTCAAAGCTCACAAAAAAAACATCAGAGAGATGGCGCAGCATGCACAAAACACACAGAGAGAGCGCGCAGCACGCACAAGATACTCAGAGAGATCGCAAAGCAAAAAAAACCTCAGAGAGAGCGCACAGTTTGCACAAAACACACAGAGAGATCGCGCAGCACGCACAAAACACACAGAGAGATCGCAAAGCTCACAAAAAAACCTCAGAAAGATCGCAAAGCTCGCAAGAAACGCCTCAGACAGATCGCGCAGCATGCACAAAACACACAGAGAGATCACAAAGCTCACAAAAAAAAACATCAGAGAGATAGAGAGATCGCAAAGCTCACAAGAAAACCTCAGAGAGAGCGCGCAGCCCGCACAAAACACACAGAGAGATCACAAAGCTCACAAAAAAAAACATCAGAGAGATAGAGAGATCGCAAAGCTCACAAATAAACCTCAGAGAGATCGCAAAGCTCGCAAGAAAAACCTCAGAGAGATCGCAAAGCTCGCAAGAAAAACCTCAGACAGATCGCGCAGCATGCACAAAACACACAGAAAGATCGCAAAGCTCACAAGAAAAGCCTCAGAGAGATCGCAAAGCTCACAAAAAAACCTCAGAGAGATCGCGCAGCTCGCAAGAAAAACCTCAGAGAGATCGCGCAGCATGCACAAAACCCACAGAGAGATCGCAAAGCTCACAAAAAAAACTCAGAGAGAGCGCAGCACGCACAAGATACTCAGAGATCGCAAAGCTCACAAAAAAAAACCTCAGACAGATCGCGCAGCACGCACAAAACACACAGAGAGATCGCAAAGCTCACAAGAAAAGCCTCAGAGAGATCGCAAAGCTCACAAAAAAACCTCAGAGAGAGCGCGCAGCCCGCACAAAACACTCAGAGAGATCGCAAAGCTCACAAAAAAACCTCAGAGAGATCGCAAAGCTCGCAAGAAAAACCTCAGAGAGATCGCAAAGCTCGCAAGAAAAACCTCAGACAGATCGCGCAGCATGCACAAAACACACAGAGAGATCGCAAAGCTCACAAGAAAAGCCTCAGAGAGATCGCAAAGCTCACAAAAAAACCTCAGAGAGATCGCAAAGCTCGCAAGAAAAACCTCAGAGAGATCGCGCAGCATGCACAAAACCCACAGAGAGATCGCAAAGCTCACAAAAAAAACTCAGAGAGAGCGCGCAGCACACACAAGATACTCAGAGATCGCAAAGCTCACAAAAAAAAAACCTCAGACAGATCGCGCAGCACGCACAATACACTCAGAGAGATCGCAAAGCTCGCAAAAAAAACCTCAGACAAATCGCGCAGCATGCACAAAACCCTCAGAGAGATCGCAAAGCTCACAAAAAAAAACTCAGACAGATCGAGCAGCATGCACAAAACACACAGAGAGATCGCAAATCTCGCAAGAAAAGCCTCAGAGAGATCTCGCAGCACGCACAAAACACACAGAGATCGCAAAGCTCACAAAAAAAACCTCAGACAGATCGCGCAGCACGCCCAAAACACACAGAGAGATCACAAAGCTCACAAAAAAAACATCAGAGAGATGGCAGCATGCACAAAACACACAGAGATCGCAAAGCTCACAAAAAAAAACCTCAGACAGATCACGCAGCATGCACAATACATTCAGAGAGATCGCAAAGCTCACAAAAAAAAACTCAGACAGATCACGCAGCATGCACAAAACACACAGAGAGATCGCAAAGCTCGCAAGAAAAGCCTCAGAGAGATCGCGCAGCACGCACAAAACACACAGAGAGATCGCAAAGCTCGCAAAAAAACACAGAGATCGCAAAGCTCACAAAAAAACATCAGAGAGATGGCGCAGCACGCACAAAACACTCAGAGAGATCGCAAAGCTCACAAGAAAAGCCTCAGAGAGATCGAACAGCACGCACAAAACACACAGAGAGATTGCAAAGCTCACAAGAAAAGCCTCAGAGAAAACGCAAAGCTCACAAAAAAACCTCAGAGAGAGCGCGCAGCCCGCACAAAACACTCAGAGAGATCGCAAAGCTCGCAAGAAAAACCTCAGAGAGATCGCAAAGCTCGCAAGAAAAACCTCAGACAGATCGCGCAGCATGCACAAAACACACAGAGAGATCGCAAAGCTCACAAGAAAAGCCTCAGAAAGATCGCAAAGCTCACAAAAAAAAACTCAGACAGATCGAGCAGCATGCACAAAACCCACAGAGAGATCGCAAAGCTCACAAAAAAAAACCTCAGAGAGAGCGCGCAGCACGCACAAGATACTCAGAGATCGCAAAGCTCACAAAAAAAAACCTCAGACAGATCGCGCAGCACGCACAAAACACACAGAGAGATCGCAAAGCTCACAAGAAAAGCCTCAGAGAGATCGCAAAGCTCACAAAAAAACCTCAGAGAGAGCGCGCAGCCCGCACAAAACACTCAGAGAGATCGCAAAGCTCACAAAAAAACCTCAGAGAGATCGCAAAGCTCGCAAGAAAAACCTCAGAGAGATCGCAAAGCTCGCAAGAAAAACCTCAGACAGATCGCCAGCATGCACAAAACACACAGAGAGATCGCAAAGCTCACAAGAAAAGCCTCAGAGAGATCGCAAAGCTCACAAAAAAACCTCAGAGAGATCGCAAAGCTCGCAAGAAAAACCTCAGAGAGATCGCGCAGCATGCACAAAACCCACAGAGAGATCGCAAAGCTCACAAAAAAAACTCAGAGAGAGCGCGCAGCACACACAAGATACTCAGAGATCGCAAAGCTCACAAAAAAAAAACCTCAGACAGATCGCGCAGCATGCACAAAACACTCAGAGAGATCGCAAAGCTCGCAAAAAAAACCTCAGACAAATCGCGCAGCACGCACAATACATTCAGAGAGATCGCAAAGCTCACAAAAAAAAACTCAGACAGATCGAGCAGCATGCACAAAACACACAGAGAGATCGCAAATCTCGCAAGAAAAGCCTCAGAGAGATCTCGCAGCACGCACAAAACACACAGAGAGATCGCAAAGCTCACAAAAAAAACCTCAGACAGATCGCCCAGCATGCACAAAACACACAGAGAGATCGCAAATCTCGCAAGAAAAGCCTCAGAGAGATCTTGCAGCATGCACAAAACACACAGAGAGATCACAAAGCTCACAAAAAAAACATCAGAGAGATGGCGCAGCATGCACAAAACACACAGAGATCGCAAAGCTCACAAAAAAAAACCTCAGACAGATCACGTAGCATGCACAATACATTCAGAGAGATCGCAAAGCTCACAAAAAAAAACTCAGATCACGCAGCATGCACAAAACACACAGAGAGATCGCAAAGCTCGCAAGAAAAGCCTCAGAGAGATCGCGCAGCACGCACAAAACACACAGAGAGATCGCAAAGCTCGCAAAAGAACCTCAGAGAGATCGCAAAGCTCGCAAGAAACGCCTCAGAGAGATCGCGCAGCACGCACAAAACACACAGAGAGATCGCAAAGCTCGCAAAAAAACACAGAGATCGCAAAGCTCACAAAAAAACATCAGAGAGATGGCGCAGCACGCACAAAACACTCAGAGAGATCGCAAAGCTCACAAAAAAAGCCTCAGAGAGATCGAACAGCACGCACAAAACACACAGAGAGATTGCAAAGCTCACAAGAAAAGCCTCAGAGAGTACGCAAAGCTCACAAAAAAACCTCAGAGAGAGCGCGCAGCCCGCACAAAACACTCAGAGAGATCGCAAAGCTCACAAAAAAACCTCAGAGAGATCGCAAAGCTCGCAAGAAAAACCTCAGAGAGATCGCAAAGCTCGCAAGAAAAACCTCAGACAGATCGCGCAGCATGCACAAAACACACAGAGAGATCGCAAAGCTCACAAGAAAAGCCTCAGAAAGATCGCAAAGCTCACAAAAAAAAACTCAGACAGATCGAGCAGCATGCACAAAACACACAGAGAGATCGCAAAGCTCACAAAAAAAAACCTCAGACAGATCGCGCAGCACGCACAAAACACACAGAGAGATCGCAAAGCTCACAAAAAAAAACTCAGATAGATCGCGCAGCACGCACAAAACACACAGAGATCGCAAAGCTCGCAAAAAAACCTCAGAGAGATCGCAAAGCTCGCAAGAAATGCCTCAGACAGATCGCGCAGCACCCACAAAACACTCAGAGAGATCGCAAAGCTCACAAAAAAACCTCAGACAGATCGCGCAGCACCCACAAAACACTCAGAGAGATCGCAAAGCTCGCAAGAAAAGCCTCAGAGAGATCGAGCAGCACCCACAAAACACTCAGAGAGATCGCAAATCTCATAAAAAAAACCTCAGAGAGATCGCGCAGCATGCACAAAACACAGAGAGATCACAAAGCTCACAAAAAAAAAACCTCAGAGAGATGGCGCAGCATGCACAAAACACACAGAGAGATCGCAAAGCTCACAAGAAAACCTCAGAGAGAGCGCGCAGCCCGCACAAAACACTCAGAGAGATCGCAAAGCTCACAAAAAAACCTCAGAGAGATCGCAAAGCTCGCAAGAAAACCCTCAGACAGATCGCAAAGCTCGCAAGAAAAACCTCAGAGAGATCGCGCAGCATGCACAAAACCCACAGAGAGATCGCAAAGCTCACAAAAAAAAACTCAGAGAGAGCGCGCAGCACGCACAAGATACTCAGAGATCGCACAGCTCACAAAAAAAAACCTCAGAGAGATGGCGCAGCATGCACAAAACACACAGAGAGATCACAAAGCTCACAAGAAAAGCCTCAGAGAGATCGCAAAGCTCACAAAAAAACCTCAGAGAGAGCGCGCAGCCCGCACAAAACACTCAGAGAGATCGCAAAGCTCACAAAAAAACCTCAGAGAGATCGCAAAGCTCGCAAGAAAAACCTCAGAGAGATCGCAAAGCTCGCAAGAAAAACCTCAGACAGATCGCGCAGCATGCACAAAACACACAGAGAGATCGCAAAGCTCACAAGAAAAGCCTCAGAGAGATCGCAAAGCTCACAAAAAAACCTCAGAGAGATCGCAAAGCTCGCAAGAAATACCTCAGACAAATCGCGCAGCATGCACAAAACCCTCAGAGAGATCGCAAAGCTCACAAAAAAAAACTCAGACAGATCGAGCAGCATGCACAAAACACACAGAGAGATCGCAAAGCTCACAAAAAAAACCTCAGACAGATCGCGCAGCACGCACAAAACACACAGAGAGGTCGCAAATCTCACAAAAAAAACATCAGAGAGATGGCGCAGCATGCACAAAACACACAGAGATCGCAAAGCTTACAAAAAAAAACCTCAGACAGATCGCGCAGCATGCACAAAACACACAGAGAGATCGCAAAGCTCACAAGAAAAGCCTCAGAGAGATCGCAAAGCTCACAAAAAAACCTCAGAGAGATCGCAAAGCTCGCAAGTAAAACCTCAGAGAGATCGCGCAGCATGCACAAAACCCACAGAGAGATCGCAAAGCTCACAAAAAAAACTCAGAGAGAGCGCGCAGCACACACAAGATACTCAGAGATCGCAAAGCTCACAAAAAAAAAACCTCAGACAGATCCGCAGCACGCACAAAACACTCAGAGAGATCGCAAAGCTCGCAAAAAAAACCTCAGACAGATCGCGCAGCACGCACAATACATTCAGAGAGATCGCAAAGCTCGCAAAAAAAACCTCAGACAAATCGCGCAGCATGCACAAAACCCTCAGAGAGATCGCAAAGCTCACAAAAAAAAACTCAGACAGATCGAGCAGCATGCACAAAACACACAGAGAGATCGCAAATCTCGCAAGAAAAGCCTCAGAGAGATCTCGCAGCACGCACAAAACACACAGAGAGATCGCAAAGCTCACAAAAAAAACCTCAGACAGATCGCTCAGCACGCACAAAACACACAGAGAGATCACAAAGCTCACAAAAAAAACATCAGAGAGATGGCGCAGCATGCACAAAACACACAGAGAGATCGCAAAGCTCGCAAGAAAAGCCTCAGAGAGATCGCGCAGCACGCACAAAACACACAGAGAGATCGCAAAGCTCGCAAAAGAACACACAGAGAGATCGCAAAGCTCGCAAAAAAACACAGAGATCGCAAAGCTCACAAAAAAACATCAGAGAGATGGCGCAGCACGCACAAAACACTGAGAGATCGCAAAGCTCACAAGAAAAGCCTCAGAGAGATCGAACAGCACGCACAAAACACACAGAGAGATTGCAAAGCTCACAAGAAAAGCCTCAGAGAGTACGCAAAGCTCACAAAAAAACCTCAGAGAGAGCGCGCAGCCCGCACAAAACACTCAGAGAGATCGCAAAGCTCACAAAAAAACCTCAGAGAGATCGCAAAGCTCGCAAGAAAAACCTCAGAGAGATCGCAAAGCTCGCAAGAAAAACCTCAGACAGATCGCGCAGCATGCACAAAACACACAGAGAGATCGCAAAGCTCACAAGAAAAGCCTCAGAAAGATCGCAAAGCTCACAAAAAAAAACTCAGACAGATCGAGCAGCATGCACAAAACACACAGAGAGATCGCAAAGCTCACAAAAAAAAACCTCAGACAGATCGCGCAGCACGCACAAAACACACAGAGAGATCGCAAAGCTCACAAAAAAAAAACTCAGATAGATCGCGCAGCACGCACAAAACACACAGAGATCGCAAAGCTCGCAAAAAAACCTCAGAGAGATCGCAAAGCTCGCAAGAAACGCCTCAGACAGATCGCGCAGCACCCACAAAACACTCAGAGAGATCGCAAAGCTCACAAAAAAACCTCAGACAGATCGCGCAGCACCCACAAAACACTCAGAGAGATCGCAAAGCTCGCAAGAAAAGCCTCAGAGAGATCGAGCAGCACCCACAAAACACTCAGAGAGATCGCAAATCTCATAAAAAAAACCTCAGAGAGATCGCGCAGCATGCACAAAACACACAGAGAGATCACAAAGCTCACAAAAAAAAAACATCAGAGAGATGGCGCAGCATGCACAAAACACACAGAGAGATCGCAAAGCTCGCAAGAAAAGCCTCAGAGAGATCGCGCAGCACGCACAAAACACACAGAGAGATCGCAAAGCTCGCAAAAGAACACACAGAGAGATCGCAAAGCTCACAAAAAAACATCAGAGAGATGGCGCAGCACGCACAAAACACTGAGAGATCGCAAAGCTCACAAGAAAACCTCAGAGAGAGCGCGCAGCCCGCACAAAACACTCAGAGAGATCGCAAAGCTCACAAAAAAACCTCAGAGAGATCGCAAAGCTCGCAAGAAAAACCTCAGACAGATCGCAAAGCTCGCAAGAAAAACCTCAGAGAGATCGCGCAGCATGCACAAAACCCACAGAGAGATCGCAAAGCTCACAAAAAAAACTCAGAGAGAGCGCGCAGCACGCACAAAACACACAGAGAGATCGCAAAGCTCACAAGAAAAGCCTCAGAGAGATCGCAAAGCTCACAAAAAAACCTCAGAGAGAGCGCGCAGCCCGCACAAAACACTCAGAGAGATCGCAAAGCTCACAAAAAAACCTCAGAGAGATCGCAAAGCTCGCAAGAAAAACCTCAGAGAGATCGCAAAGCTCGCAAGAAAAACCTCAGACAGATCGCGCAGCATGCACAAAACACACAGAGAGATCGCAAAGCTCACAAGAAAAGCCTCAGAGAGATCGAGCAGCATGCACAAAACACACAGAGAGATCGCAAAGCTCACAAAAAAAACCTCAGACAGATCGCGCAGCACGCACAAAACACACAGAGAGGTCGCAAATCTCACAAAAAAAACATCAGAGAGATGGCGCAGCATGCACAAAACACACAGAGATCGCAAAGCTCACAAAAAAAAACCTCAGACAGATCACGCAGCATGCACAATACATTCAGAGAGATCGCAAAGCTCACAAAAAAACATCAGAGAGATGGCGCAGCACGCACAAAACACTCAGAGAGATCGCAAAGCTCACAAGAAAAGCCTCAGAGAGATCGAACAGCATGCACAAAACACACAGAGAGATTGCAAAGCTCACAAGAAAAGCCTCAGAGAGATCGCAAAGCTCACAAAAAAACCTCAGAGAGAGCGCGCAGCCCGCACAAAACACTCAGAGAGATCGCAAAGCTCACAAAAAAACCTCAGAGAGATCGCAAAGCTCGCAAGAAAAACCTCAGACAGATCGCAAAGCTCGCAAGAAAAACCTCAGACAGATCGCGCAGCATGCACAAAACACACAGAGAGATCGCAAAGCTCACAAGAAAAGCCTCAGAAAGATCGCAAAGCTCACAAAAAAACCTCAGAGAGATCGCAAAGCTCACAAGAAAAACCTCAGAGAGATCGCGCAGCATGCACAAAACCCACAGAGAGATCGCAAAGCTCACAAAAAAAACTCAGAGAGAGCGCGCAGCACGCACAAGATACTCAGAGATCGCAAAGCTCACAAAAAAAACCTCAGACAGATCGCGCAGCACGCACAAAACACTCAGAGACATCGCAAAGCTCGCAAAAAAAACCTCAGACAGATCGCGCAGCACGCACAAAACATTCAGAGAGATCGCAAAGCTCGCAAAAAAACCTCAGACAGATCGCGCAGCATGCACAAAACCCTCAGAGAGATCGCAAAGCTCACAAAAAAAACCTCAGACAGATCGCGCAGCATGCACAAAACACACAGAGAGATCGCAAAGCTCACAAAAAAAACATCAGAGAGATGGCGCAGCATGCACAAAACACACAGAGATCGCAAAGCTCACAAAAAAAAACCTCAGACAGATCACGCAGCATGCACAATACATTCAGAGAGATCAAAGCTCACAAAAAAAAACTCAGACAGATCGCGCAGCACGCACAAAACACACAGAGAGATCGCAAAGCTCACAAAAAAAACCTCAGACAGATCGCGCAGCACGCACAAAACACACAGAGAGATCGCAAAGCTCGCAAGAAAAGCCTCAGAGAGATCGCGCAGCACGCACAAAACACAGAGAGATCGCAAAGCTCGCAAGAAAAGCCTCAGAGAGATGGCAAAGCTCACAAAAAAACCTCAGAGAGAGCGCGCAGCATGCACAAAACACTCAGAGAGAGCGCGCAGCATGCACAAGATACTCAGAGAGATCGCAAAGCTCACAAAAAAAACCTCAGACAGATCGCGTAGCACGCACAAAACACACAGAGATCGCAAAGCTCGCAAGAAAAGCCTCAGAGAGATGGCAAAGCTCACAAAAAAACCTCAGAGAGAGCGCGCAGCATGCACAAAACACTCAGAGAGATCGCAAAGCTCGCAAGAAAAGCCTCAGAGAGATCGCAAAGCTCACAAAAAAACCTCAGAGAGATCGCAAAGCTCACAAGAAAAGCCTCAGAGAGATCGCAAAGCTCACAAAAAAACCTCAGAGAGAGCGCGCAGCCCGCACAAAACACTCAGAGAGATCGCAAAGCTCACAAAAAAACCTCAGAGAGATCGCAAAGCTCGCAAGAAAAACCTCAGAGAGATCGCAAAGCTCGCAAGAAAAACCTCAGACAGATCGCGCAGCATGCACAAAACACACAGAGAGATCGCAAAGCTCACAAGAAAAGCCTCAGAGAGATCGAGCAGCATGCACAAAACACACAGAGAGATCGCAAAGCTCACAAAAAAAACCTCAGACAGATCGCGCAGCACGCACAAAACACACAGAGAGGTCGCAAATCTCACAAAAAAAACATCAGAGAGATGGCGCAGCATGCACAAAACACACAGAGATCGCAAAGCTCACAAAAAAAAACCTCAGACAGATCACGCAGCATGCACAATACATTCAGAGAGATCGCAAAGCTCACAAAAAAAAACCTCAGACAGATCACGCAGCATGCACAAAACACACAGAGAGATCGCAAAGCTCGCAAGAAAAGCCTCAGAGAGATCGCGCAGCCCGCACAAAACACACAGAGAGATCGCAAAGCTCGCAAAAGAACCTCAGAGAGATCGCAAAGCTCGCAAGAAACGCCTCAGAGAGATCGCGCAGCACGCACAAAACACACAGAGAGATCGCAAAGCTCGCAAAAAAACACAGAGATCGCAAAGCTCACAAAAAAACATCAGAGAGATGGCGCAGCACGCACAAAACACTCAGAGAGATCGCAAAGCTCACAAGAAAAGCCTCAGAGAGATCGAACAGCATGCACAAAACACACAGAGAGATTGCAAAGCTCACAAGAAAAGCCTCAGAGAGATCGCAAAGCTCACAAAAAAACCTCAGAGAGAGCGCGCAGCCCGCACAAAACACTCAGAGAGATCGCAAAGCTCACAAAAAAACCTCAGAGAGATCGCAAAGCTCGCAAGAAAAACCTCAGACAGATCGCAAAGCTCGCAAGAAAAACCTCAGACAGATCGCGCAGCATGCACAAAACACACAGAGAGATCGCAAAGCTCACAAGAAAAGCCTCAGAAAGATCGCAAAGCTCACAAAAAAACCTCAGAGAGATCGCAAAGCTCACAAGAAAAACCTCAGAGAGATCGCGCAGCATGCACAAAACCCACAGAGAGATCGCAAAGCTCACAAAAAAAACTCAGAGAGAGCGCGCAGCACGCACAAGATACTCAGAGATCGCAAAGCTCACAAAAAAAACCTCAGACAGATCGCGCAGCACGCACAAAACACTCAGAGAGATCGCAAAGCTCGCAAAAAAAACCTCAGACAGATCGCGCAGCACGCACAAAACATTCAGAGAGATCGCAAAGCTCGCAAAAAAACCTCAGACAGATCGCGCAGCATGCACAAAACCCTCAGAGAGATCGCAAAGCTCACAAAAAAAACCTCAGACAGATCGCGCAGCATGCACAAAACACACAGAGAGATCGCAAAGCTCACAAAAAAAACATCAGAGAGATGGCGCAGCATGCACAAAACACACAGAGATCGCAAAGCTCACAAAAAAAAACCTCAGACAGATCACGCAGCACGCACAATACACACAGAGAGATCGCAAAGCTCGCAAGAAAAGCCTCAGAGAGATCGCGCAGCACGCACAAAACACAGAGAGATCGCAAAGCTCGCAAGAAAAGCCTCAGAGAGATGGCAAAGCTCACAAAAAAACCTCAGAGAGAGCGCGCAGCATGCACAAAACACTCAGAGAGAGCGCGCAGCATGCACAAGATACTCAGAGAGATCGCAAAGCTCACAAAAAAAACCTCAGACAGATCGCGTAGCACGCACAAAACACACAGAGATCGCAAAGCTCGCAAGAAAAGCCTCAGAGAGATGGCAAAGCTCACAAAAAAACCTCAGAGAGAGCGCGCAGCATGCACAAAACACTCAGAGAGATCGCAAAGCTCGCAAGAAAAGCCTCAGAGAGATCGCAAAGCTCACAAAAAAACCTCAGAGAGATCGCAAAGCTCGCAAGAAAAACCTCAGAGAGATCGCGCAGCGCACACAAAACACACAGAGACATCGCAAAGCTCACAAAAAAAACCTCAGACAGATCTCGCAGCATGCACAAAACACTCAAAGAGATCGCAAAGCTCGCAAGAAAAGCCTCAGAGATCTCGCAGCAGGCACAAAATACTCAAAGTCAAAGTTTTCGAAATTGGATCCCACTTCCAATTTATTTTACTATATTGGAATATATTGGAAGTGGTATCCCATTTCCAGTTTATTTGACTTGGCTGAAATAGACTGGAATTGGGATCCCACTTCCAATTCATTTCAGCCAAGTCATGTACGTGTTTCATGGGATCCCACTTCCAATTTATTTCAGCCAAGTCATGTACATGTTCCATGGGATCCCACTTCCAATTTATTTGACTTGAATGAAATCAATTGGAAATGGGATAGTGAGATTGGGTCCAAAATTGGTCCCAATTTGTCAAAATTGACCCCAATTTGACTTGGTTAGAATAGATTGGAAGTGGGATCCCACTTCCATTCTATTTGATTTGACTGGAATAAATTGGAAGTGAGATAGGGTCCCAATTTGTCAATATAGGCCTCAGTTCTGGCCCCAAAATCAAAGATTTCCAAATTCCAAATAGTAAAATAAATTGGAAGTGGGATCCCACTTCCAGTTTATTTGATTTGACTGGAATAGATTGGAAGTAAGATCCCACTTGCAATTTATTTGACTTGGTTAGAATAGATTGGAAGTGGGCAAACAAAGGAAAACATTTTTCATGAATAAATTTGCTGAACATAACATACTACGCAAGATCCCAGTGACCCCATCTTCTGATATGTTGTTTGGGGGACTCAGATGATTCAGTACTCGACGCCGTGAAGTCGGTAGACCCCCCCAAGCTCAGTTTCTGGACATCCCACTCCCAATTTATTCCCATTCAAATTTCATTCATGGGTTTTGGACACCCCTTAAAAGGGTCCGAATGACCCCAAATGTTAATATGTTTATTGTGCACACCCCACGAGACAGCCTGTGAAGTTGTGTAAGCCTAACTTCAAGTCAAATATATTGGGAGTGGGATCGGTCAGTTCCGAGTCTGACGTCCCACTTCCAATCTATTGCATTCAATTAAAATACATTGGGAGTCGGATCGGTCAGTTCCGAGTCCGACGTCCCACTTCCAATCTATTGCATTCAATTCAAATACATTGGGAGTGGGATCGGTCACTTCCGAGTCTGCCGTCCCACTTCCAATCTATTGCATTCAATTCAAATACATTGGGAGTGGGATCGGTCACTTCCGGGTCCGACGTCCCACTTCCAATCTATTGCATTCAATTCAAATACATTGGGAATGGGATCAGTCAGTTCCGTGTCCGACGTCCCACTTCCAATCTATTGCATTCAATTAAAATACATTGGGAATGGGATGTCCGACGTCTGCGCCAGACTTGACTAACCCCACCCACCAGCACAAACCAGGCAAGTAGATTACACAGCGAACAGGTAAGTGATTTTAAGGATACACTTACAGATAATGGCCATTTGTTTGCCCATAGTAAGGGTGTATGTACAAAGCTTGCTCTAAGGAATATAAACATTTGTTACAGTATCAAGACTGTCTGTCAGTCTGAAATGATGAATATTTAGCACTAAATCAAGCCACTCCTACAGGCTATAAATATGTACACAGCCCCAGACTGACGGGCAAAGGGGGTGGATTATGTATAATTTACAAAAATAATTTAATTATTAACCAAAAACATGGTTACAACTTTACTTCCTTTGAAATTATGTACATTAACATAATTAACCCCGCCACAAATAAGAACACAATCTCCTTATTAAACATTTATAGACCACCAGGGCCATATTCAGAATTTATAAAAGAATTTGGTGAACTAGCTGCTAATTTAGCAGTGTCCTGTGATACGTTAATAATTGTAGGAGACTTTAACATTCATTTTGAGAAAAGTGATGATCCCCTAAAAAAGAACATTCACATAAATCATAGATACTGTTGGTTTCACACAAAATGTATCAGGTCCTACTCATTATTGTAATCACACACTAGACTTGGTTTTGACCCTGGGCACGAACATAAAAAACTTAAATATTCTCCCGCAGTCTTCCACAGTCTCAGACCACTACATAATTTCGTATGAATAGTTTAGATATAAAAAAAAATGTACATGCCCACATTACTATATAAAGCGCTCACTAACCCCATCTACTTCCCCTAAATTTACTGAAAACATCACTGATTTATTGACCTCAGTCAGTAGTCCAGCGGACCCACTGGAGCTGGACAGACTAATGGACTACTTAGATAACACACTTTGATCAACTTTAGATAGTGTAGCACCACTTAAGCGTAAAAAGCTACGACAGAAAAAACTCGCTCCCTGGTATAATGAAGAAACACTCACCTTAAAACAAACCGTAAGGAAATTAGAGCGGAAATGGCGGTCGACTAAACTGGAAGTATTTCACTGTGCCTGGAAAAACAGCCTTATCGAATTTAGAAGGGCGCTCGTCAATGCACGTTCAGCACATCTGGCCTCACTGATTGAAAATAATAAAGACAATCCTAGAGCACTCTTTAATGTAATCTCTAAACTTACAAACAATCGGGCAGCTACTGATACACAGATCCCAGCTGTTCACACCAGCAATGCTTTTATGGACTTTTTTAACAATAAGATTGAACATATTAGACAAACAATATACTAAATCCAGCCTGTCTGTCATCTGGTGTGGATGATATAGAACAAAACAGAGAAGGACGACTAGAGGACTTTGACCCACTACCACAGCTAGAATTGGATTGACCTGTTTGTATGACCTGCACACTTGATGCAATACCAACAAAACTATTTAAAGAAGTATTACCAGTCATAATCAATCCCCTTTTAACAATCATAAATTCGTCCCTTATACTGTATGTGATCACGTACACAAAGCATTTAAACTAGCAGTTATTAAACCCCTGATCAAGAAACCGAATCTTGATCCTAGTGTACTATCCAATTACAGACCTTCTCTTCATATTTAAGATCTTAGAAAAAGTTGTGGTCCAACAACTTCCCTCATACTTGCATAAGAATAACATATATAAAAAATTTCAATCTGGTTTTAGGCCACACCATAGCACCGAAACGGCTTTAGTTAAGATAGCAAACAACCTTCTTCTCACCTCTGATCGAGGCTGCGTATCCATGCTAGTTCTACTCGACCTCAGTGCAGCTTTTGATACAAGTGATCATACTATTCTGCTAGAAAGATTAAAAAACATGGTTGGAATAACAGGAACGGCCCTATCATGGTTGAAGTCTTATCTCAAGGATCGCTACCAGTTTGTAAAAGTAAATAATGTTTCTTCTTTGTAAGAAAAAAATGAGATCTGGAATTTCCCAAGGCTCCATTCTAGGACCTTTACTATTCATATTATAAATGCTGCCACTGGGCAGAGTTATTAGCAGGCATGGCATTACCTTCCACAGTTACACAGATGACACACAGTTATACATATCAGCCAAACCAGATGACAAACCTACACTAAAGAAAATGGAGGACTGTGTTAAAGAAGTGAAGCATTGGATGTCATACAATTTCCTTCTGCTAAACAGCGACAAAACCGAGGTTCTCCTTCTAGGTCCAAAACCTGTTATAAATAAGGTATCAGACTTAATACATAATTTTGACTTCCCTGTTCTCCCTAGCTCATCAGCTAAAAATCTGGGTGCCATAATTGATTCAGATCTATCATCATGATCAGCATATAGGTAAAATTACAAAAACAGCTTTCCTACATCTTCGGAACCTCGCTAAGTTAAGAAATTCCTTATCCCACCCAGATGCAGAAAAATTTGTTCACGCTTTTATTACATCAAGATTAGATTATTGCAATGCACTTTTATCAGAATGCTCCAGCAGAAACTTGAGTAAACTCTTTCTCCTACAAAGCCCCTCGGCTCTGGAACAATCTTCCAGCTAGTGTCCGGGACGCAGACACAGTCACTATGTTTAAGTCTAGGCTCAAAACACACTTGTTCAGTTTAGCCTTTGGCAACTAACCTCTGTCTAGTTTAAGGTTGTCATTTCAGGAACTCATGGACATGGGGAATCAGGGTAAACGCGGATGATGTGCTCACAATTTCTCTTTTTTGGAGCTGAAAGACGTCCTTGCCTGAGCTCCTTCTGGTTTCCCTCCTCCCAGTCTGTTACAGTCAGATCCGTCACATGCTCTTTTTCTCTGCTGCACTCAACTAAACTAACCGCTTCCCTTTACTGTTTTCTGAGAAAATGGTGGCCCACTGATGGAAGATTGTTTGCTGGATTCTCCTGCGGCCCAGACCAGACCAGACCAGCTGCTCACCTCCATCTACTGCTGCCAGCCTCTGACCACTCACCATGATCAACTACACTGAAGTAGAAATGGACTCAGATTAGCAACATTGACTGATTCTTCCAAATCTGATGCACTATTATTATGCCCCAAGATTGATGTCACTATTATGATTATTATCATTATTATTATTATTATGTAGCATAATGACAATTCATTGGTGATCATTTAAAATTCAATCTATAGTTTGATCAGAGGAGGATGGGTCTCCTTTGTGAGTCTTGGTTCCTCCCAAGGTTTCTTCCTCCAGCCTTGAGGGAGTTTTTCCTTGGCAGTGTCGCCTTCCGCTTGCTCGCATTGGGCTTTGTTTTAAATGTTCTGTTCTGAAACTGTGAAGCTGCTTTGTGACAACGTCAGTTGTAAAAGGCGCTATACAAATAAAGTTGATGTTTGGATGTCTTTTCAACTTTAATCCAGAGTTTATTGGATGACATTTATGTACGTGATTTCCACATTGAAATAACGGCTTTAAAAGGACGTCTTTAATGTGACTTAGTTAGTCGTCTTTTCAACGTCAGTGTTTCATTTTCATTTTCAACCTTAAAAAAACGTTGATTAGACCACAGTCAAGTACATTATTTCAACATTGAATCAACGGCTAAATGTTTACTGGGATTGCAGTTAGCACACTACACTGATCAGAGCATTTTATTAAACACATATGGAAACATTCAGTGTCATGCTGAAGGGAGGAGATTGTTATTTAAGTTTAAGTGAAGACGACTGGACTGGAACGACAGCTCTAAAATGAATGAACTCTGAGTGAGAAACCGGAAGGTGGCAGAAGAGAACTGATGTAAAAACACAGAAGAAGAAGACGATGAAGCTACGCACTCTTTTCAGTGACCGCGGCACGCGAGCAGCTCTCACCAGCCTCAGGGAACAGCTTCATCCCATAAATATGTCAATTTAACCTTCTATTTTTGGATACATATGTATTTTGGTATCGCCCAAATGTAGTCAACATCGTTAATGTTATGTACGTTATTCTATCAACTGCTATATGGTACATACGTAATATTGAACCGTTTTTTTTTTTTGTTTGTTTGTTTTTTTTCCAAATGACAAACTTTAGCTAACCTGTTTAACTCTAGCTAGCTCTTTTTTCCCCTCTGACATAGAAAACATTTAAATGACATGACAATCGCTCATACATGAGTATTTTAATTTGAGTAATTATGTGGTTTGATGGCGAATTTTACAAGACGATGTGAGCATTTTTTATGTCACAGAACCGCTTCCCTCAGTATAAGAAATAAAATAAGAAATAAAACTGCTTAAACACATTAAGAAGACATAAAGTAGTAGCTACGTGGGTTAAAATACATTCTCAATCTCAGTGCTGGTTTTTTGGTGTAAAGTAATATTTTGAATATATAATTTCACATACACTCATTTTTTGTTAGTGAGTAGCAGTGAGTTTTGGCTGGTGATTAATGGGTTGCAGAAGGTTATATGAAAGCTATAGAAGCTTATTTACTGAGAGAAAAAAATAAACAAAAGCACGTGAAGTAGTTTATTTTTGGAGCTGTGAAGTTAGTACATTTTTTTCAAAATTAACTATGAACATGAACTAATTCATTTTCTTTATGTAATTATGTAAAGATGGACTGTAGTAAAAAAAAATGAGTAGGGCAGTGAAAAATGGTGGGCAGGGAGAAAAGCAAATAGGAGGTTAATTTAAGTTATTTAGATGAGATCTTTAGCATCAGTTGTAGCATAATCGTTTGTACTATAACCTCATAATCTTTTACATTTGAAGTTCTGTAGTTAATGAATTTGCATGCATAAGCAGTTTACAGTTACTCAGGAACAAGGCGTACAAAACTCAAAGAGCACGCACAGAACTCGTGCAGCTGGCGCACAAAACTCAGAGAGCATGCGCTGAACTCAGCGCTCACGCACAAAGTCATGGAGCACAAATGTCAGAGCTGGATTTTTTGTTTGCAAGTTATAAGTTTTACATTTGAGATGAATTTTTTTTGTGCATTCTTTTTGGCACAAATCAGATTCCATACAGGATTCACTAAAAATAATCAACAAGTTTGCGTCACCATTTGGAATGCTGCGGATGCTTTGAGAATTAAGAATAGGCTTGCGCAACATTTTGAAAGATTCCGGATGCGCTAAAAAAAAAAAAAAAAACATCTAGCAAGGTAGAGGTAGAAGTCTGAGACGGTCAAAAATTTAGTATAAAAAAAAAACACAAAGGGGTACCCTTTATTATTTTTTTTTTGGGGTGAAAACTGTGACCTCCTCAGATCTTCTCCAAACCCACACCGTGTGTCAGGGAAGTCCTGACAAAGACAGTGGTGTGGTTATTTTCGCTCTACCATATCCCAAAGCTGAGATATGGAGACCTCTTCTAGTCCATAAAATGTATAACTGTATATATCAAGATGGGATTCCTATTTCCAGTCAAGCTAGGTAAACACATGAGTAGAGGGTAACCTTTAAGTTTTACGTTTGATGTTAATTTTTTTTTGTGCGATTCTTTTTGGCACCAATCAGGTTCCATACAGGATTCGCTAAAAATAAACAAGCTTGCGTCACCACTTGGATCGCTCCGGTTGCTACGAGAATTGAGAATAGTCTCGTGCAGCTTTTTGGAACCTTCAGCACATGCTAAAAATAAACAGCATGCTCACGTCATCATTTGGAACGCTCCGGTTTCTACAAGAATTAAGAACAGGTTTTGCAGCTTTTTGGAATCTTCAGGATGCGCTAAAAATAAACAGTAGGCTCACGCCACCCTTTTTAACGCTCCGGTTGCTACGAGAATTAAGAATTGGCTCTCGCAGCATTTTGGAATGTTACAGATGTGCTAAAAAAAAATAAAGATTAGGCTCACGCCTCTTTTGTAAATGCTCCATGTGCTGAGTGAAGTATAGAATAGGCTTGCACAGCTTTTTGGAACCTTCAGGATTCCAAGGATTATGGAATCAGATTTGTGCCAAATATGAAACGCTCCATGGCTTTAGTGTGTGAGTTCTGAGTTCTGCGTGTGCTCTCTGAGTTTTGTGCACAAGCAGCACGAGTTCTGTGCACGAGCTCTCTGAGTTTTGTACACTGGATCCTTGAGTTTTGCAAGCAGTTTTGGCAAAAAGCTCTCGTGTGGGCGGGTTTTCTCAGGGGTACCTTCCCATTGGCTAATGAGTTTTTGAGTGACAACTCAGTGCCCAAGGCATTTTGGACTACACATGCGTACACCTACTTGCAGCTCAGCAGCGGAGAGACAGGAAAGATTTTAACATTAAAGAGTGAACAACTTTACACACACAAATTCTCTTTGTACTTTACTGTTTTAAAACGATGAAATACCTGCAAACTTCGACAATCAATGCAGATATTGAGGTAATGTTCTGTCTAAAACAAAGCATTAAAGATTTTACTGTGAGTACAAACCTGTTTGTCCCTCATTACCAGATACTGATCTGAGGTAAATGCACACCGAGGTCTGTTTACTCAGGATGAACCAGAATAAATGAGCACTTATTTGTTTATTTGTAAATTATTATTCATGAGTGCTTGAGCCCCTGTTCAGAAACCTATTGTGTACTAACATAGTGGTTCTTCGCTTTTCCATAATCACTGTTAGATGGTTTAAATGCCCAAATTTTATTTTGAAGATCACAGTTTTGAACAAATGGCATATGTGCATTTTGTTACAGGAGGTCTCAGAGAAAAGAGAAACATCACAGACAAGAGTGTTCCTGCTCCTTTAATGAATACAAATTTGCTTAATATCTAGCTCACACATTACTTCCTGGAAAACACCAGATGTAAAGTTTGAACCACAATCTGATTGAATCTCACGAGGCAGCCCACACCGAGAAAAGAACTGAAACAAACACTCAATTATAGTTCTTGCCTTAATGTTTCTCGAGGGTACAGCCTCCGGAAATCTAGTACACACATCCAATATTGTGAACAGATACTTATAACCCTTTTTTGTCTTGTGCAAAGGTCCAACACAATCTATCGTCACTCGCAAAAATGGAGAGTACACAATGGTGCACAAGGCACTTTCTGATTTGGCTTACCGGCTAGCTGACAAGCATGACATGTCCGACAGTAGGAGATTACATCTCGATGCATCTTCGGCCAATAAAAATAACGCAAGACTCTCTCTTGGGCTTTACGAATACCCACATGCCCTGCCATGGGTGCTTCATGTGCCAAGCGCAACACTTTCAACCTAAAACTCTTCAGCAACACAATCTGCTCCACAACACTCCAATCTTCAACAGCAGGATGATAAGGAGGCCTCCACTTCCGCATAAGCACTCCCTGATGCATATAGAAGACCTCTGCCGACTCCTCTGTCTCCTCCCGTGTACCAGCCCCCTTACACAATGAGGCCAACTCAGGGTCCTCCTTGAGCTCCTTGATTAAGGTTTCCCTATTAAACTGAGCTGCATCTGATTAACCTAGTTTTCCAAAGAAGGTATCTCCAAGCTCAAATGCTGCCTCCTCCAGCCCTCTCTGTGGAACCACCCCCTTGGGGCGAGACTGGGCACGGGTAACGACACAGGTTGAAAACACCTCAGGATACTCCCTGGCCAAAGCCTCTGTTTCTGGTACCTCACATGGCATGTGACTAATTAAAGGGGTTACCGAAACTTGAACCCCAGCAAGATCATTCCCCAATAGCATAGAAACTCCAGGGACTGGTAATGATGGCACTACTGCTACATTAACATAGCCATTTACCAAGTTAGAGGTTAGGTACACTTTATGCAATGGCATGGCACCAAACAAACTTCCCACACCCTGAAGCAACACTGAAGAGTCATTGAAACTGGCTAATCACGAACCCCTTGTAACAACAAGGACTGAACTGCACCAGTGTCCCTGAAAATTTTAATTTTGGTTTCTGGCTCCCCAGAACCAATGGACACTGTACAGCAGGAGACAAACCCATCATACAGAGAGGGGGTTATTTCAGACTCAGGATCCACACAACTAATAGTCCTCTCTGAACCAACTACCAATGCCACAGATTTTGAAGAGTCAGTATAAGACCCACGTCTGCACTTCTGCAGAACTGGACAACCTGATTTTATATGGCCAGGTTTTCTACAATAATGGCAGATTATTTCTCCCGAGGGAGTAGAATTTACAGGTTTTTGAAGTTGACTATGAGGTTTAGAGCCAGATGGCCCTTCCCTATGACTTTTAGTCTCTGCTGATTTAACCTCTATATTAGCCTTTCTCCAACCACTGATCTCTCTTTCACTCTCGACTCCTTATGGGTAAATTCGTAAGTATCTGCCATCATAGCAGCCTTTTTAACTTCAGTCGCCCCATGCTCCTGAATGTACACTTCCTAAAGAACAGGTAGACTATTTTTAAACTGTTCCATAAGAACAAGCTGTTTTAAATCTGCAAAAGTATAAACTTCACATGCTTTCGTTCAAACACTGCCTCCTGCTGCCTAGCTACATCCAAATAGGTTTCCGCTAGCTTACGTCTAAGAGAACGGAATTTGTGCCTGTAAGTTTCTGGCACAACTTCATAGGCATTCTTCACTGCCGTTTTCACCGTGTCATACTCCATGGAGTGTGCAGAATTCAAAGCTGCATAAGCCTCCCGAGCTTTCCCCTACAGGACACTCTGAACCAAAACGGTCCAACAATTCTCCAGCCAAGCTAATTCCGTGGCTATATTCTCAAAGGCATCAAAAAACACATCTACCTCGTCTTCCTGAAATTTTGGCATTAGATGTAGACATTTGGATACATCAAACCGAGTCTCATGTCTGCGCTGTTGTTGACTCTCCATCTGCGAGAGTTTAACCTTCTCCAACTCAATCTTAGCTAACTCCAGCTCCCGCAAACTATCCTTCTCCTTCTCTCGCCTACCCTTCTCTGCTTGTTCCCTAGCCAATCTTGCCTCAATGATGGAGTCACTCAAACCTAGGGACTGAGCAAGGATCTACTATCTTAATTTTATTCAACTCTGAATCTACCTCAATCTCATAATATTCAGCAAGCTGGAGCAACTGAGGCTTCTTTAATTTTATCCAGTCCGTTGTCTGCAGATGGGCTTGGATAAAACTTTCCGGATCAAACTGAGACATTTTTGGGAAAAAATTAAAAAAATACCAAAAGCCCCCCAGCCGAAATGAGGACAGACCAGAGACCCCTAACTCTAAGGCTACTAAAATTCAAACACCAAGAGGTAACCTATATTCCCCTATTGGCCTAAAATCCCTAAGTACCACCAAAGTATGACTACAAAACTAAAAGTACTTGACAATTTTGGCCACCTTACCTCAAGTCCTCTCATAGGACTTCTGAAAGAACACATACAACTCAAGAAGCCCCAAGTAGGCCACAATTTCCAACAGGTATTTTTGAGTCAAATCAACACCACCAAATCAGATTTCCTGAGAACTCAACCAAACATACCCAATTACCAAAGGTCTAGACTGTATACAATCAAGCAACTCTGCAATCCAATACCCACCTTAGCAAACAGCTAACCTCAACAGAGCACAAAACTATCAAGTTACAATCACACAGCCAACAATTAGATCACGAAAATAAGGTGTTGAAATCTATTGTGATGAAATGAGAACTTGGGAGGGTTCACTCTTCTTACCTAAAGATCCTCGAAGAACCCAAGCGCTGACTCCATGGTCGACCAGCCCAAGCATGTAGAGATTATTCAAAAGGGTAGGTAGTAATCTGGAGGTGCAACAGTTTCCAGAGTGCTAGAGAAAAATCAGCGCCAAAACTTCCACCATCTTATATATATCCAAAACGACGCTCCGGTATCTGGCCTCCAAAACCAGAGGTCCTCCCCTTTAAAGGCTCCACTTCAAGATCTCAAGAAAAGTAAGACCCCCCCCCAGTGGCTGGAGTGTGTATTGTGGGAGTCAAGTGTCTATCCCAGTGCACCTAGTTTATAAGAATCTATATTCAACACCATTAACTCTATTGAGAGAAAATCCCAGTTACGAAAATAATCACACCCCTATGTAAGTCAAGGCCTCCTTAATCAACAACATTTTTATTTTGTCAATAAGGTCCATACCACACTTCTGACATATTTCATAAAATATCACCATTTAATATTCTAAACATGTACATAAACAAATGCATACATTTTCAAATGACCTTGCCTTTTCCCCACAGATATCAAATAGAAATCAGAAGAATATCTATTAAACATACCTGAAAACCTGATTTTGGTGGCCTTAAAAGTACACTTACCCTATAATATAGCGTGATTCATATATCAAAGTATATGATCACATTCTAAAGTTGTCATATTGAGAAACAATGATAGAAACATTTTACTTCTCAACCTCAAGTAGACTGTAAGTAATTATTCAAATTTCAAAATTTAACAACCTGGCTATTAGCTCAGACATTACATAATGTGGGTTAAAAGCTAAGTAGAACACTTGCTATTCATCATAATGACACGTTGGCTAGCTGCAGCAAACATTAGAAAAGTAAGCCTAATGCAATAAAAAGTTTTGATGACTTTGTTCACTTGAGATGGCTAAAGAAAAAAACACAAACTTCAAACAAAATGACTGTTACCAACCTGACATGGCGCGCGCTCCTCTGCTCTTTGGGGCTTGAAAACTCCAGAATCCGATAGCTGCTAATCACAACGTATTAGTTGACTGCACAAACTTCTTGTCACACAGCCCACAACACCAACTCACGTTTTTCAGAACAAATTCAAAAAAGCCACACCGAATTTCAGCTGTCTAAAATGCTTCATGAAGGCTGTGGTAAATTCAAAGACTGCCCATTACCACTGCTGCAATGCCCATTATCACAAGTGTCTGTGGTGCTGCATCAGCATTCATCTTCCATCAGTTCAACAATTTTTTTCCCCTCGTGTAAGACACCTCTGTGTTGATATCTTATGTGGAAAAAAAATAAATAAATACACACACACACACATTATATTAATTAATTATATTCTTATTGAAAGATGATACAGTAAACATATTAAAAATATTTCAGTGCAAATTTTCTGGTTCAACTTACAATGAACACTAATTATACAACTTTGCTATAAAAACTTTATCATGGAGGTAGTTTAGACCAGTTCTAAAAAAAATATCACTCAACACTAAACACACCCTTGTATTTACAGAAACTTTGAAAAAGCTAAACTTTTTAAGAAATATAATTCTGTTTAAAAATTTCTACAAAAAACAATAAACAAATTTCTTAAAATTGTGTTATTTGTGTTTGGTAGATTATTTCCTGGTTGTAACAATGCTTCTGGGCAATAAATCTTATACAGTTGGAAAGCCTGTTAAATGATGCCACATTTACCTTTTAAAGAGGCGCAACCCACATTCTCAGCTCTACTGCTCATCCCACAAATGCATGTTCCTTACAAATGTGGCACCGTTTAAAGGGGAAATTAACAGGCTTTCCAACGGTATGAGACATACTGCCAATAAGCATTGTTACAACAACAAAAAAATAATCTACCAAACACAAATTTCCTTACTTTTTATGCCAAGTTCATTTTTATAAGATACTCTTTGCAGTTATTTGACATTATTTCATTTGCATTTTGCCAGTCTTTGCTTTCATTATTGTTTTTATGGATTTTGCTGATAAGGTCTTTTGCTTCTGGAATCTCTCTAGAGTCTGCTTCGTGGTTTGCTTGAGTTTTGACAGAAGTTTCAAGGGTGGGTTGGTCTTAGAAGACTACATTCACCGTGAATCTCCTTTGGTCATCGATTTTGGACTTACAGGTGCTCTGAAATCTCCTCTGGGACCTAGCCATGCCCACCCCACCCCTAAATGGGACAAGCTTTTTTCCCCATACACAGCATCAGGTTAATTATCACTGTTCTGTATTAACCCTGTCATACTACCATAGCTACAGCTTTTTTAGTTAGCTTTCTAGTAACCGCCAACGCGCTGTCTGCCGCTGGGTTCTCTTGCCTGACCCGTGGAAGCTTTTTTCGCAGGACAAATTTGCCCGTTCTTTACCATGACCCTACTAACCTCTGTATTTTTTTGTTCCCTTTGTCTGGTTTTCTTTCTCCTGTCTCTCTCTCATGCTTTGAGATGTCCTGCTGCTCTCCAGGTGTTGCCCTGATCCAGCCCCTGCGTATCCTGTACAAGATCCTGGCCTTGTCTCATCTACACTATCATGCTGTTTTATCTCAGATTAACTCTGCACCTACTTTTAACTCACACAGAATCCCTGATCACCTTCTCCTTCCTCAGACTCATACATCACTAATGTACTACATTTACATTACATCATCTGTCACCATTTCACTTTTACTTCTGTTCTGTTCTCTGTTGTGTCTCCGGTGTCGACCCGAGGAGGATGGGTTCCCCGTATGAGTCTTGGTTCCTTCCAAGGTTTCTTCCTCATGTGCTGAGGGAGATTTTCCTTGCCACTGTTGCCCCTGGCTTGCTCATAGGAGGCTTGGACCCGGATCTCTGTAAAGCTGCTTTGTGACGACTTTTTGTTGTGAAAAGCGCTATATAAATACAATTTGATTTGAATTAAATTTTAGTATTAAATAGCTGTTACAAACATTATAATAAATAGCTGAATGGTCTGAAGATATTGCAGATGCTCATATTTCTTCCCTATGTGTTTTTTCTCCATTCAGTTTACTAGAATTTTAAAAGGCTTATATAAGTGATTTGTGCAAAATATTTATGGTCTTGCTTAATGTAATTATTATACTGTCTAGATAAAGTTTTATACAATTTCTTGTGTTGTCAAATATGCATTTTTTCAACACACTATATATAGCAGGAAGTTAAAAAAAACAGAAGTCTAAAAAAGTGCAGGAACATATGTTTGCAATCTGGAATAAAGAATACAAAACATAAATTAATTGTTATACTGACACAATTCCCAAAGTTTAAAGTCTGCATATTAAATACCAAACACAATGTTATTTTCAAAACACACACAGTGTATATATATATACATATATATATATATATATATATATATATATATATATATATATATGCCATAGCAAAACTAGCACTAAATGTTAATCCATATTTACAAGCACAATACTGGAGTTTTCTGTTCTTTTTTAAATGCTGAAGCAGTTACTTTTTGTTCTTGTTTCATCAGAAAATAACTGTCACTCTGTTTAAGGTGGAACAGGAGAAATTTTAACTGGATGCTAGCTAACATTAGCAGACGCTAACATACAAATATACTGTAAAAAACATAATAATAAAATAACAATTAAAATTTAAGCAGTACATTTCTTCGTAGATGTCTTTCAGTAACTGTAAAACATTTATTTAAATTATTTGCAATTTGCTAAGACACATGGAAGACCTTTACATCCTGAGGTAGTGATAGCTTACAACCCGGTCTCACACCTACTCGTGATATAGTCACATATATAGGAGACTGCAATTCATGCTGAAAATATGCGATATGTCATGAATTGTAGATTACTATATCACGAGTAGGTGTGAGACCGGGCTGTAGCTTAACATTACTGGCTGATGTAACTTTGCTAACTGACAAAGCAACACATTTATGATTAAAACCAATATTTAACAAAAAATATATTCATTAAGCACATGTAAAATGTTGTATTCTAATCAAATGATATTTAAAAGAGACCGTAGCAAACTGGCTTCAATGGGAAAGCTCCATGGCTGGCGTTGCCAGCTCCCGCACGAGTTATGCACAGGGGCCATGTCTTCATTAATTCAGACTTATTATCCTGGATTTAAGTCCTTTATAGAGTATTTAATTATTTTTTTATAACGTCTCTTCCTTACACATGTAAACAATCGTACACACAAAAAAACGTGTGTATTTGTATAACTAAAAATGTGAGTCTGTAAACAAGTTTTAGTCCCCACACCGAGATTATATCCATCTACACACAGACAAAGAGAGAGTCCACCAGTTTCGCTACACTACACTTTGGTTGGGTTTTTATGTACTGTTTCTAATTCTATATTTTTGTTGTGATATCAGTTATATTTGAATATGTATTTTGTCTCGTTCACCAGTGATATTTTTCAGTTATTGTAGTTAAAACAGCATTTAACTAATCCATACGGGCCTACTTACATATTCATGATAGGATTTACATCACACACTGTAGCTGACACGAAACATAAATCCTTTGTGAACGTAGTCCCTACGTTTCATCTGAATTATTCATAACATAGTGAGCGAAGCACTGACCTATGGCTACGTTGAGCCCTACGTGCGCAGTGTGAAGACAGCAATATTAGTAAGCTGATCCCCATAGCAACTGGAAGTTTATTTACAATAAAAAACCTCTAGTGTTTAGTACCTTAAAATTTGTAAACATGCATAATATTATATAACTTCATTCATAACATGCTCTAAAGCTTTTCATAATTTTATATCAAACAAACATCACTATTCTCTCACACTATGTGTGACACATACTGAGATTTGACATTGATAAATTATGTGCATTCTTTTAATAGCATACTGCTAAACAATACAGTGTCAATACAAACCCATGGTGAAATTAACTTTCCAGATCCTCCTCTTTCTGTAAACATGTATATGTTAAAATATACATTAAATTACTTATGTTTTATTTAATTATGTGTATCTACTTCTATATATACATTAAGAGAGGATAAATCTCCTTCAAAATGAAATTGAACAAAAAATTCTAAATTATAAAAGGGCTTTTTCAGCAGTTCAGTGGTGGTTGAAATGAGGGGTTTATATATATATATATATATATATATATATGTGTGTGTGTGTGTGCGTGCGTGCTTTTAAACGTATTTATATATGTATAATGTTTATACAAAATCTCATAAAAAAACATGGTCAAATCCAACACGCTTAGAGACCAACGGCATTCCATACACCTGGACCCCCATGACTACTGACGAAGAACACTCCCAGCTCTGTTTTCTGACTGTGACTCTGAGCCGAGTGTAGTCAATTCACAAAAAAACATTATAAGAACGCAGTACCAAAGCATGGCCCACTGAATTTACTGCTGAAAAAAGATCTTTTTTAATTCAGATTTTTTTTGTTCAATTTAATTTTGAAGGAGATTTATCCTCTCTTAACATATATAAGTATATACACATAATTAAATAACACATGAGTAAATTAATGTATATTTAAACATAGTATACATGTTTACAGAAAGAGGAGGATCTGGAAAGTTAATTTCACTATGGGTTTGTATTGACACCGTATTGTTTAGCAGTATGCTATTAAAATAATGCACATAATTAATCAATGTGAATGAATTACGCCTCAGTATGTGTCACACACATATGAATAGTGAATAGTGATGTTTGTTTGTTATAAAATTATGGAAAGCTTTAGAGCATGTTATGAATGAAGTTATATAATAATATGCATGTTTACAAATTTTAAGGTACTAAACACCAGTTTTTTTATTGTGAAACATAAACTTCCAGTTGCTATGGGGATCAGCTTACTAATATTGCTGTCTTCACACTGCTCATGTAGGGCTCAACGTAGCCACAGGTCAGTGCTTAGCTCACTATGTTATGAATAATTCAGATGAAACGTAGGGACTACGTTCACAAAGGATTTATGTTTCGTGTCAGCTACAGGGTGTGATGTAAATCCTATCATGAATATGTAAGTACGCCCGGATTTGAGGCCTCCCATTGGCAAAAACCTTAAGAAGCGTGTAAACGTGTCAATTTTGGTCACGTTATCACGACAAAATTTTACGTGTCAACACGCAAATTTTTAATAACGTGTTAACGAGCATGTGTTCACACGTTTAGAGCCCAACGCTGTTCTATAAGAGACCAACGCCATTCCATACACCTGGACCCCCATGACTGCTGACGAAGTGACACTGAGCCTGCTGTGGGCCAGCGCTGTTTTCTGACTCTGACTCTGAGTGTAGTCAATTCACAAAAAAACATTATAAGAACACAGTACCAAAGCATGTCTCAATGTTGCATGTAGGTATTTTAGTATTGAATTCCTCTGTTTTTTTGTTTTTTTTTTCATTTGTTTTAAATTATGCTTCAAAGGAATACATCTACAAATGAGTATGTGCAAGTGTGTAAAGCTCTGATATTTAAGTACCCTTTTCTGAAGGAAAATGAGTAAGATAGGGATATCCAAACTCAGATATTTCTGTAATGGTAATTTTTATATGTCTCTGTTGAAAGAACTTGTCTGCTTGTTTGTCTGTATGTTAATTTCTAATCATCAACAGAACTCACAAACTAAGTGTATGTCAGGTCAGCTCGAGGTCAATGCTTTATTAGAACAAACCACATCTTGTATATCAAACTGAGATGTCTCTAAGGAAACTAAGCTTGCAGAAACATCGAGTGATTATCTTATGGTTATGACGTATAAACTACCTATATAAATATCTCTGTGAAAACATCTTCTTTGTCCACATTCACATAGTACTCTCTGCTATTGTATGTTGACCACCTTAAGGTTAAATAAACTACTTTCTGATTCCAAATGCTCTGTTAGATTTCAATTCTTAATACTTGTCCTTATTTTCTCCATCACAATTTCAAAAAATACATATCAAATTCAAATGTGTACGCAGTACACATTTTAAAATGCTTGTGACAATGATACATGTGTACGTTGAACGTTTTCAAATCTATGCCTTCTTTTTTTGTACAAGACTCTGTATAATCAGTAATGTTGGAATTGAAATGTCCAAAATTGGAATAATCTGAAATATTTAACATGGAAAAGGTTAAGTACTAGCTGCCCGAGTACCATTTTCAAATGACCAATCATATGTTGCATTAACTTAATAAAAAATAAATAAAAACTACACTGACATACTCCCATCTGGCCACAAATGGGAGTATGTGTCCACAATTCCATTTAGACCTAACAGGTGGTGGTGGGGTCTTAGTTCCGAAAGGCCATTTAATCGAGAAAATAGCATTTGCTTACCTCTTCGTAGTACCACACCATCCCAATCCACATATATGATACGCTGCTTGGTGGACCTTATCGGCCTAGCGCGCAGCGGCCCCTAGACGATTTTTTTTGCAGAGCCCGGGGTCGAGTCCTGGGCACACGTGGTGGGAGCTAAAAATCCTCAAAGTTTCGGCCTTTTACCCGCAATTTTGCATCAATCCACCAGGTGGCTCCCGGAACGTCCCGATTCCAATATATTCCATTACATTCCATTACAGGCAAATATATTGGGATTGGGATGGCGTATAAATATATATCATTCGTTGAAGTGTTTTGTAATGTTTTTAATACTTTTAACATACCCAACATCCATAGACATTAACATTTTAAAGTGTTGGCTACTTTGATAAGGCAACACAAAAGTCCTTTCACAAAGTTTCCAACTATCTTTGATATATTTATAATGCCAGTAAACCAACAAACACGTAACCACAGTGAGCCAGCCTGCCCTTCTGAAACTCTTGTCCGAACGCCTTACTTTAAGATTTTCAAGTTAGCTAATGTTACTGCTGCATTACTTAAGGTGGAAGCGAAAAATGTAAAAGCTTCTGAGCGAACACCAGTCAGAATCCGAATGTTAAACAATACACCTGCATATAGTCAGCACAAAAAGATTGCTCACACATTAAAATCATGCCCAAGACAATGGAACGACGACGTTCAGAAGTAAGTTATAATCCAGCGTCAGGTAATTTAATGTGGAAGCGAAGAGTTGCAATACAACATTGAGCTTCTGGGCAACCTCAATGTTAAGAATCAGTAGTTTAAATTATACAAGCACATACAGGTGCTGGTCATAAAATTTGAATGTATGCAAGACATGGGTTTCATCTGTCATATTCCTTATGCCAAGCCACTCTTGAACAAGAGACAGCGTCAGGAAAAAGGACTGGACTGCTCCTGAGTGGTCCAAAGTTATGTTCCCTGATTAAAGTAAATTAGATTAGATTAGATTCAACTTCATTGTCATTGTGCAGAGTACAATACAGGGCCAATGAAATGTAGTTAGCATCTAACCAGAAGTGCAATATATAACATTATTTACATAATTTACATAAAGTGCAGTAGTGATATTATAGTGATTTTCGTGCCCTGCCCAGGCAGCGTTTATGGTAGATGTCCTCGAAGGAACTTGAAACTGGACACCTCATCCACTGCAGTTCCGGTGATGTAAATGGGGGCGTGAGCTTGATTCCTAGTCCGTCTGAAGTCCATGATGATCTCCTTTGTTTTGAGCGTGTTTAGTACCAGGTTATTGTTTTGGCACCACAAGGACAGATGCTGTACTTCATCCCGGTAGGGCGTTTCATTATTGTCTGTAATCAAGCCTATCACCATGGTGTCATCTGCGAATTTGACTACGGTGTTTGAACCATAGGCAGGTACACAGTCATGGGTGAAGAGAGAGTACAGAATCGGGCTAAGAACACAACCTTGTGGAATGCCAGTGTTCAAGGTGATGGTTGATGAATGAAGTTTGCCTAATCTAACAGATTGAGGTCTGTTAGACAGGAAGTCTAAAATCCAGTGGCAGAGTGATGTGCTGATACCCAGATGGTTGAGTTTGGATATCAGCATAGACGGAATTGTTCTGTTGAATGCAGAACTAAAATCGATTAACAGCATACTCACCTATGAGTTTTGACAGTCAAGTTGGGTTAGTGCAGTGGGTAGTGCTGTTGAGATAGCGTCCTCGGTGGATCTGTTGCTATGATAAGCAAACTGGTGTGGGTCCAGCGTAGCAGGCAGGCAGGATTTCAAGTGAGAAAGAACTAGTCTTTTAAAGCACTTGGAAATTATTGGGGTGAGTGCTACAGGTCACAAGTCATTAAAGTCTGAAGCAGTAGAATGCTTAGGCACAGGCACAATAATGGCTGACTTAAAGATAGATGGTACAGCTGCCTGGGCAAGCGAAACATTAAAGATGTGAGAGAAGACACCCGCAAGTTCCACAGCACAAGCTCTTAGCACACGGCCAGGTACACCATCAGGGCCAGCTGCCTTCCGTGCATTCACTCTGCTCAGCATGCGACTGATGTCCAAAGTGGAAAGTACAAGTGGGTTGTCGTCGGTGGAGGATCGTTTATTGAAGATATCAATATCATCTGGTCGAAACGAGTGTAAAAGTTGTTCAGCTCATCAGGGAGTCAAGCACTGTTGGTACATGGAACAAAGCTAGTTGGTTTATAGTCAGTCAGGGTGTTGTTCCCTACCACATACGCCGAGGGTCAGAGGAGGTAAAGTGCTCCTCAATCCGGCGTTTGTAGCAGTGCTTGGCTATAGCTATTAGTCTCTTCGTATTGCCAGGAACTCCAGTGGGCGGTACAAAGGACGCTCGTACCCTGAGCGCTTCTATGCTGAGGGATGCCATGGTAAGAAATCTCAGACCCCCAGTCTTGTTTTTTGCCCTTCTTTTGTACGCATTAGGTTTTTTCATTTATGTGCATCTGCTTTTGTTTTTTTTGTGAATCAGGACCGGCGTTTGTAGCAGTGCTTGGCTATAGCTATTCCTCTCCTCAGGTTAGCTCTGACCAAGCTGTATGCTTCCCGGCATCCTGATCTGAAGGCAGCATCTCTGGCTTTGAGCAGATTGCGAACCTCTCTGTTCATCCAGGGCTTCTGATTAGGGAATGTTAATTATTATGGCAAACTTAAAATTAATGATTAAGTATCACCAGGAAGGAAGATCGACACTCAAAGAATTCTTTGAGGAGAAGAGAGGAATAAGACAGACAGTCAAAGATTGCGTGAATCCGGTGTTTGTGCAGTGAATGTTAATTTCCAAAAGTGTCTGTCTGTCGTAGCTGTAGTTCGCATAAGTTATTTGCGCAAGAAAACTGGAGATAGCTAAGTACAGAAGTATAACATCACTAAAACTGGTAAGACGCTGAGCCTCGCAGTGTGATCGCGATGCCATCTTGGTCCTGGAAGACCAAGGACCATTTCCTATAGAAATCAAGGTCCCAGAATCTGGAGGAAGAGAGGAGAGGCACGGAATCCACATTGTTCGAGGTACCCTGTAAAGTTTCCACAGTCAGTGGCGGTTTGGTGTCCCATGTCATCTGCTGGTGTGGGTCCACTTTATTTTCTGAGGTCCAAGGTCAACGCAGCCGCCTACCAGGGAGATTTAGATTACTTTATGCTTCCTTATGCTTCCAAGTGAGGTGGGTTAGTGCAGTGTGTAGTGCTGTTGAGATAGCGTCCTCGGTGGATCTGTTGCAACGATAAGCAAACTGGTGTGGGTCCAGCGTAGCAGGCAGGCAGGATTTCAAGTGAGAAAGAACTAGTCTTTTAAAGCACTTGGAAATTATTGGGGTGAGTGCTACAGGTCGAAAGTCATTAAAGTCTGAAGCAGTAGAATGCTTAGGCACAGGCACAATAATGGCTGACTTAAAGATAGATGGTACAGCTGCCTGGGCAAGCGAAACATTAAAGATGTGAGCGAAGACACCCGCAAGTTCCACAGCACAAGCTCTTAGCACACGGCCAGGTACACCATCAGGGCAAGCTGCCTTCCGTGCATTCACTCTGCTCAGCATGCGACTGACGTCCGAAGTAGAAAGTACAATTGGGTTGTCGTCGGTGGAGGATCGTTTATTGAAGATATCAATATCATCTGGTCGAAACGAGTGTAAAAGTTGTTCAGCTCATCAGGGAGTCAAGCACTGTTGGTACATGGAACAAAGCTAGTTGGTTTATAGTCAGTCAGGGTGTTGTTCCCTACCACATACGCCGAGGGTCAGAGGAGGTAAAGTGCTCCTCAATGCGGCGTTTGTAGCAGTGTTTGGCTATAGCTATTAGTCTCTTCGTATTGCCAGGAACTCCAGTGGGCGGTACAAAGGACGCTCGTACCCTGAGCGCTTCTATGCTGAGGGATGCCATGGTAAGAAATCTCAGACCACCAGTCTTGTTTTTTGCCCTTCTTTTGTACGCATTAGGTTTTTTCATTTATGTGCATCTGCTTTTGTTTTTTTTGTGAATCAGGACCGGCGTTTGTAGCAGTGCTTGGCTATAGCTATTCCTCTCCTCAGGTTAGCTCTGACCAAGCTGTATGCTTCCCGGCATCCTGATCTGAAGGCAGCATCTCTGGCTTTGAGCAGAGTGCGAACCTCTCTGTTAATCCAGGGCTTCTGATTAGGGAATGTTAATTATTATGGCAAACTTAAAATTAATGATTAAGTATCACCAGGAAGGAAGATCGACGCTCAAAGAATTCTTTGAGGAGAAGAGAGGAATAAGACAGACAGTCAAAGATTGCGTGAATCCGGTGTTTGTGCAGTGAATGTTAATTTCCAAAAGTGTCTGTCTCTCGTAGCTGTAGTTCGCAAGAGTTATTTGCGCAAGAAAACTGGAGATAGCTAAGTACAGAAGTATAACATCACTAAAACTGGTAAGACGCTGAGCCTCGCAGTGTGATCGCGATGCCATCTTGGTCCTGGGAGACCAAGGACCATTTCCTATAGAAATCAAGGTCCCAGAATCTGGAGGAAGAGAGGAGAGGCACGGAATCCACATTGTTCGAGGTACCCTGTAAAGTTTCCACAGTCAGTGGCAGTTTGGTGTCCCATGTCATCTGCTGGTGTGGGTCCACTTTATTTTCTGAGGTCCAAGGTCAACGCAGCCGCCTACCAGGGAGATTTAGATTACTTTATGCTTCCTTATGCTTCCAAGCGAGGTAGGTTAGTGCAGTGTGAAGTGCTGTTGAGATAGCGTCCTCGGTGGATCTGTTGCTACGATAAGCAATTTGGTGTGGGTCCAGCGTAGCAGGCAGGCAGGATTTCAAGTGAGAAAGAACTAGTCTTTTAAACCCCTTGGAAGTTATTGGGGGAAGTTATCATTCACTCTGCTCAGCATGTGACTGACGTCCGAATTGGAAAGTACAAGTGGGTTGTCGTCGGTGGAGGATCGTTTATTGAAGATATCAATATCATCTGGTCGAAACGAGCGTAGAAGTTGTTCAGCTCATCAGGGAGTGAAGCACTGTTGGTAGATGGAACAAAGCTAGTTGGTTTATAGTCAGTCAGGGTGTGTATTCCCTGCCACATACGCCGAGGGTCAGAGGAGGTAAAGTGCTCCTCAATCCGTCGTTTGTAGCAGTGCTTGGCTATAGCTATTAGTCTCTTCATATTTCCAGGGACTCCAGTGGGCGGTACAGAGGACGCTTGTACCCTGAGCGCTTGTTGATGCATTTCAGGACAGAGTTAGTGTAGGTGTCCAAGTGGATGTGTGAGCCTGTGCAGGCTCGGGCAGCATACTCACTCCAGTCGGTGTGCTGGAACTGTTGCTGAAGGAAGGAGTCAGCCCCATCCATCCAGAACTTTACAGTTCTGGTTGAAGGCTTAATCCTCTGCATGACTGGAGTGTATTTGGGAAGCAGGAACAAAGAAAGATGATCGGAAAGTCCAAGATGGGGGTGGGGTGTTGTTTTGAAGCTGGTTAAAGTCGAACCGATGCTGAATCCGGTGTTTGTGCAGTGAATGTTAATTTCCAAAAGTGTCTGTCTGTCGTAACTGTAGTTCGCAAGAGTTATTTGCGCAAGAAAACTGGAGATAGCTAAGTACAGAAGTATAACATCACTAAAACCGGTAAGACGCTGAGCCTCGCAGTGTGATCGCGATGCCATCTTGGTCCTGGAAGACCAAGGACCATTTCCTATAGAAATCAAGGTCCCAGAATCTGGAGGAAGAGAGGAGAGGCACGGAATCCACATTGTTCGAGCTACCCTGTAAAGTTTCCACAGTCAGTGGCGGTTTGGTGTCCCATGTCATCTGCTGGTGTGGGTCCACTTTATTTTCTGAGGTCCAAGGTCAACGCAGCCGCCTACCAGGGAGATTTAGATTACTTTATGCTTCCTTATGCTTCCAAGCGAGGTGGGTTAGTGCAGTGTGTAGTGCTGTTGAGAGCGAAGACACCCGCAAGTTCCACAGCACAAGCTCTTAGCACACGGCCAGGTACACCATCAGGGCCAGCTGCCTTCCGTGCATTCACTCTGCTCAGCATGCGACTGACGTCCGAAGTGGAAAGTACAAGTGGGTTGTCGTCGGTGGAGGATCGTTTATTGAAGAAATCAATATCATCTGGTCGAAACGAGTGTAAAAGTTGTTCAGCTCATCAGGGAGTGAAGCACTGTTGGTAGATGGAACAAAGCTAGTTGGTTTATAGTCAGTCAGGGCGTGTATTCCCTGCCACATATGCCGAGGGTCAGAGGAGGTAAAGTGCTCCTCAATCCGGCGTTTGTAGCAGTGCTTGGCTATATCTATTAGTCTCTTCATATTGCCAGGAACTCCAGTGGGCGGTACAAAGGACGCTCGTACCCTGAGCGCTTCTATGCTGAGGGATGCCATGGTAAGAAATCTCAGACCACCAGTCTTGTTTTTTGCCCTTCTTTTGTACGCATTAGGTTTTTCCATTTATATGCATCTGCTTTTGTTTTTTTTGTGAATCAGGACCGGCGTTTGTAGCAGTGCTTGGCTATAGCTATTCCTCTCCTCAGGTTAGCTCTGGCCAAGCTGTATGCTTCCCGGCGTCCTGATCTGAAGGCAGCATCTCTGGCTTTGAGCAGAGTGCGAACCTCTCTGTTCATCCAGGGCTTCTGATTAGGGAATGTTAATTATTATGGCAAACTTAAATTTAATGATTAAGTATCACCAGGAAAAAAGATCGATGCTCAAAGAATTCTTTGAGGAGAAGAGAGGAATAAGACAGACAGTCAAAGTCAGTCCACACAGTTGTTGATGTGTTTCAGGACAGAGTTAGTGTAGGTGTCCAAGTGGATGTGTGAGCCTGTGGTGGCTCGGGCAGCATACTCACTCTTGTCGGTGTGCTGGAACTGTTGCTGAAGGAAGGAGTCAGCCCCATCCATCCAGAACTTTACAGTTCTGGTTGAAGGCTTAATCCTCTGCATGACTGCAGTGTATTTGGGAAGCAGGAACAAAGAAAGATGATCGGAAAGTCCAAGATGGGGGAGGGGTGTTGTTTTGAAGCTGGTTAAAGTCGAACCGATGCTGAATCCGGTGTTTGTGCAGTGAATGTTAATTTCCAAAAGTGTCTGTCTGTCGTAACTGTAGTTCGCAAGAGTTATTTGCGCAAGAAAACTAGAGATAGCTAAGTACAGAAGTATAACATCACTAAAACCGGTAAGACGCTGAGCCTCGCAGTGTGATCGCGATGCCATCTTGGTCCTGGGAGACCAAGGACCATTTCCTATGGATATCAAGGTCCCATAATCTGGAGGAAGAGAGGAGAGGCATGGAATCCACATTGCTCGAGGTACCCTGTAAAGTTTCCACAGTAAGTGGCGGTTTGGGGTCCCATGTCATCTGCTGGTGTGGGTCCACTGTATTTTCTGAGGTCCAAGGTCAACGCAGCCGCCTACCAGGGAGATTTAGATTACTTTATGCTTCCTTATGCTTCCAAGCGAGGTGGGTTAGTGCAGTGTGTAGTGCTGTTGAGAGCGAAGACACCCGCAAGTTCCACAGCACAAGCTCTTAGCACATGGCCAGGTACACCATCAGGGCCAGCTGCCTCAATCTTTAAATCTAGATTAAAAACCTACCTTTTCAAACAAGCTTTTGGTTAATCACTCACCTTCAGGTTACTCCTTCTCTATTGGTGTTCGGGCTGGTTTTCATATTATCACTGTTCTGTATTAATCCTGTCATATCACCATAGCTACAGCATTCTTAGTTAGCTTTGTAGTACCTGCCAACAACGCTGTCTGTCGCTGGGTTCTCTTGCCTGACCAGTGGAAGCTTTTTTCGCAGGACAAATTTCCCCGTTCTTTACCATGACCCTACTAACCTTTTGTATTTTTATTTTGTTCCCTTTGTCTGGCTTTCTTTCTCCTGTCTCTCTCTCATGCTTTGAGATGTCCTGCTGCTCTCCAGGTTTTGCCCTGATCCAGCCCGTGTCCTGTACAAGATCCTGGCCTTGCTAAGACTCATACATCACTAATATCATCATCCTCACCATTTTCATTTCTACTTCTCCATCATCACTAATATACTACATTTATATTACTATAACCCCTTCACTTTTACTTCTGTTCTCTATTGTGTCTCCGGTGTCGACCCGAGGAGGATGGGTTCCCCGTATGAGTCTTGGTTCCTTCCAAGGTTTCTTCCTCGTGTGCTGAGGGAGTTTTTCCTTGCCACTGTTGCCCCTGGCTTGCTCATAGGAGGCTTGGACCCGGATCTCTGTAAAGCTGCTTTGTGACGACTTTTTGTTGTGAAAAGCGCTATATAAATAAAATCTGATTGATTGATTGATTGCCTTCCGTGCATTCACTCTGCTCAGCATGCGACTGACGTCCGAAGTGGAAAGTACAAGTGGGTTGTCGTCGGTGGAGGATCGTTTATTGAAGATATCAATATCATCTGGTCGAAACGAGTGTAAAAGTTGTTCAGCTCATCAGGGAGTGAAGCACTGTTGGTACATGGAACAAAGCTAGTTGGTTTATAGTCAGTCAGGGTGTGTATTCCCTACCACATACGCCGAGGGTCAGAGGAGGTAAAGTGCTCCTCAATCCGGCGTTTGTAGCAGTGCTTGGATATAGCTATTAGTCTCTTCATATTGCCAGGAACTCCAGTGGGCGGTACAAAGGACGCTCGTACCCTGAGCGCTTCTATGCTGAGGGATGCCATGGTAAGAAATCTCAGACCACCAGTCTTGTTTTTTGCCCTTCTTTTGTACGCATTAGGTTTTTCCATTTATGTGCATCTGCTTTTGTTTTTTTTGTGAATCAGGACCGGCGTTTGTAGCAGTGCTTGGCTATAGCTATTCCTCTCCTCAGGTTAGCTCTGACCAAGCTGTATGCTTCCCGGCGTCCTGATCTGAAGGCAGCATCTCTGGCTTTGAGCAGAGTGCGAACCTCTCTGTTCATCCAGGGCTTCTGATTAGGGAATGTTAATTATTATGGCAAACTTAAAATTAATGATTAAGTATCACCAGGAAGGAAGATTGACGCTCAAAGAATTCTTTGAGGAGAAGAGAGGAATAAGACAGACAGTCAAAGATTGCGTGAATCCGGTGTTTGTGCAGTGAATGTTAATTTCCAAAAGTGTCTGTCTCTTGTAGCTGTAGTTCGCAAGAGTTATTTGCGCAAGAAAACTGGAGATAGCTAAGTACAGAAGTATAACATCACTAAAACTGGTAAGACGCTGAGCCTCGCAGTGTGATCGCGATGCCATCTTGGTCCTGGGAGACCAAGGACCATTTCCTATAGAAATCAAGGTCCCAGAATCTGGAGGAAGAGAGGAGGGGCACGGAATCCACATTGCTCGAGGTACCCTGTAAAGTTTCCACAGTCAGTGGCGGTTTGGGGTCCCATGTCATCTGCTGGTGTGGGTCCACTGTATTTTCTGAGGTCCAAGGTCAACGCAGCCGCCTACCAGGGAGATTTAGATTACTTTATGCTTCCAAGCGAGGTGGGTTAGTGCAGTGTGTAGTGCTGTTGAGATAGCGTCCTCGGTGGATCTGTTGCAACGATAAGCAAACTGGTGTGGGTCCAGCGTAGCAGGCAGGCAGGATTTCAAGTGAGAAAGAACTAGTCTTTTAAAGCACTTGGAAATTATTGGGGTGAGTGCTACAGGTCGAAAGTCATTAAAGTCTGAAGCAGTAGAATGCTTAGGCACAGGCACAATAATGGCTGACTTAAAGATAGATGGTACAGCTGCCTGGGCAAGCGAAACATTAAAGATGTGAGCGAAGACACCCGCAAGTTCCACAGCACAAGCTCTTAGCACACGGCCAGGTACACCATCAGGGCAAGCTGCCTTCTGTGCATTCACTCTGCTCAGCATGTGACTGACGTCCGAATTGGAAAGTACAAGTGGGTTGTCGTCGGTGGAGGATCGTTTATTGAAGATATCAATATCATCTGGTCGAAACGAGCGTAGAAGTTGTTCAGCTCATCAGGGAGTGAAGCACTGTTGGTAGATGGAACAAAGCTAGTTGGTTTATAGTCAGTCAGGGTGTGTATTCCCTGCCACATACGCCGAGGGTCAGAGGAGGTAAAGTGCTCCTCAATCCGTCGTTTGTAGCAGTGCTTGGCTATGGCTATTAGTCTCTTCATATTGCCAGGGACTCCAGTGGGCGGTACAGAGGACGCTTGTACCCTGAGCGCTTGTTGATGCATTTCAGGACAGAGTTAGTGTAGGTGTCCAAGTGGATGTGTGAGCCTGTGCAGGCTCGGGCAGCATACTCACTCCAGTCGGTGTGCTGGAACTGTTGCTGAAGGAAGGAGTCAGCCCCATCCATCCAGAACTTTACAGTTCTGGTTGAAGGCTTAATCCTCTGCATGACTGGAGTGTATTTGGGAAGCAGGAACAAAGAAAGATGATCGGAAAGTCCAAGATGGGGGAGGGGTGTTGTTTTGAAGCTGGTTAAAGTCCAACCGATGCTGAATCCGGTGTTTGTGCAGTGAATGTTAATTTCCAAAAGTGTCTGTCTGTCGTAACTGTGGTTCGCAAGAGTTATTTGCGCAAGAAAACTGGAGATAGCTAAGTACAGAAGTATAACATCACTAAAACCGGTAAGACGCTGAGCCTCGCAGTGTGATCGCGATGCCATCTTGGTCCTGGAAGACCAAGGACCATTTCCTATAGAAATCAAGGTCCCAGAATCTGGAGGAAGAGAGGAGAGGCACGGAATCCACATTGTTCGAGCTACCCTGTAAAGTTTCCACAGTCAGTGGCGGTTTGGTGTCCCATGTCATCTGCTGGTGTGGGTCCACTTTATTTTCTGAGGTCCAAGGTCAACGCAGCCGCCTACCAGGGAGATTTAGATTACTTTATGCTTCCTTATGCTTCCAAGCGAGGTGGGTTAGTGCAGTGTGTAGTGCTGTTGAGATAGCGTCCTCGGTGGATCTGTTGCAACGATAAGCAAACTGGTGTGGGTCCAGCGTAGCAGGCAGGCAGGATTTCAAGTGAGAAAGAACTAGTCTTTTAAAGCACTTGGAAATTATTGAGGTGGGTTATGCAGTGTGTAGTTCTGTTGAGAGCGAAGACACCCGCAAGTTCCACAGCACAAGCACTCAGCACACGGCCAGGTACACCATCAGGGCCAGCTGCCTTCCGTGCATTCACTCTACTCAGCATGCGACTGACGTCCGAAGTGGAAAGTACAAGTGGGTTGTCATCGGTGGAGGATCGTTTATTGAAGATATCATTATCATCTGGTCGAAACGAGCGTAAAAGTTGTTCAGCTTATCAGGGAGTGAAGCACTGTTGGTAAATGGAACAAAGCTAGTTGGTTTATAGTCAGTCAGGGCGTGTATTCCCTGCCACATACGCCGAGGGTCAGAGGAGGTAAAGTGCTCCTCAATCCGGCGTTTGTAGCAGTGCTTGGCTATAGCTATTAGTCTCTTCATATTGCCAGGAACTCCAGTGGGCGGTACAAAGGACGCTCGTACCCTGAGCGCTTCTATGCTGAGGGATGCCATGGTAAGAAATCTCAGACCACCAGTCTTGTTTTTTGCCCTTCTTTTGTACGCATTAGGTTTTTCCATTTATGTGCATCTGCTTTTGTTTTTTTTTGTGAATCAGGACCGGCGTTTGTAGCAGTGCTTGGCTATAGCTATTCCTCTCCTCAGGTTAGCTCTGACCAAGCTGTATGCTTCCCTGCATCCTGATCTGAAGGCAGCATCTCTGGCTTTGAGCAGAGTGCGAACCTCTCTGTTCATCCAGGGCTTCTGATTAGGGAATGTTAATTATTATGGCAAACTTAAAATTAATGATTAAGTATCACCAGGAAGAAAGATCGACGCTCAAAGAATTCTTTGAGGAGAAGAGAGGAATAAGACAGACAGTCAAAGATTCTCTCTTATCTCTTGAATTTATTGAACAAATCCAAGCCATATATAGGACCCCAGTCACGTACACCATTATTAGATCATGTCTCGTTCCATCAACCCAAACATTCCCTTATTGGTGCCTCGTCATCTCCCTTTTATCTCCGTCCTCTTCGTATTGCCAGGAACTCCAGTGGGCGGTACAAGGACACTTGTACAAGCGCTTCTATGCTAAGGAATGTCATGTTAAGAAATCTTGGACCCTCGTCAACGTCAGAGAGGATCCCAGGCATGTCGCACCCCTTCTGCATAGGAGGTTATTTCGGGCGGGCCGAGCACAACGTGGGCATGGGCGTTTCCAGTGCGGGGCCGTCAGGATTTCAGAGGGCAGTACGAAATGAAGGTGTCTGAACGATGACAACCGACGTGGAGATGCTGCTCTACCGGAAAACCAGACCCGCCTTGGGTAGGCACCTGCCAGGCTTCATAAAAAGAAGCAGAGGGATCCTACCCCATGCTGCGGGTCAGCTTCCAGGGATGGGTTTTGTTTACCCTTCCCGTACCTATCTTTGGGAGACTTAGGCGGCCAGTCCCCTACGCTGAGACAGTCCGAAAACGGCGGCCGCAGGCACAGCGATGTCCGGGGCTCTGCATCTGAACTCGTGGCCCCACTCCTGTTTGCCAGCGTGCCCCACGAATCGACATTTCCTGGTTCTCCTCTGTCGGGACAGCAGATCCGAAAGGAGTGCTGCTCCGAACAAACGCACCGAGAGCGGCCGCGCCCGACCCGGGGCCCCGAAAAGGGTCTCGGTAGGGCCGACCCACGTGGCGGGGAGTGACGTTTCACCCCCTTTTCCCACGGTGCAGCTACCTGGTTGATCCTGCCAGTAACATATGCTTGTCTCAAAGATTAAGCCATGCAGGTCTAAGTGCACACGGTCGGTACAGTGAAACTGCGAATGGCTCATTAAATCAGTTATGGTTCCTTTGATCGCTCCACAC